>NC_069506.1:279275256-279562756 GCF_027579735.1 Bombina bombina | reverse complement strand
TGGTTTAGGGGTTAATAGGTAGTTTATGGGTGTTAGTGTACTTTTTAGCACTTTAGTTATGAGTTTTATGCTACAGCGTTGTACCATAAAACTCTTAACTACTGATTTTTAAATGCGTTAGGACTCTTCACGGGGTAGGGTGTACCGCTCACTTTTTGGCCTCCCAGGACAGACTCGTAATACGGTCGCTATGGAAGTCCCATAGAAAAAAGACTTTACAAAGTTTACGTAAGTCGTTTTGTGGTAAGGCCAAAGAAGTGTGTGGTGACCCTAAACCTTCAAGACTCGTAATACCAGCGGGCGTAAAAAAGAAACGTTAGGACCTCTTAACGCTGCTTTTTCAGCCTAACGCACAACTCGTAATCTAGCCGTAAGATAGCTACAATTTAACTAATATTTATATTGTAGCTAGCTTAGGTTTTATTTCACAGGTAAGTTTGTATTTATTTTAACTAGGTAGACTAGGTTTTACCTAGTTAAAATAAATACAAACTTACCTCTGAAATAAAACCTAAACTGCTTTACACGAAAACCTACCAAAAAGTAACAAACACTAAAATGACTAAAAATTAAAAAAAACTACCATTAAAAAAAAATAGCAAACTTACACCTAGATTACGAGTTTTGCGTTAGAGGCTATGTGGTGCTAACGAGCAGTTTTCCCTCACCGCTCACTTACCTGCAGCGCTGGTATTACGAGTTTTCAGAGACCCGTCATTAAAAGGCAAGAAGTGAGCGTTGAGCAAAATTTTGCTCATTACCGCACTCCAATACCAGCGCTGCTTAAGGCAGCGGTGAGCTGGTCGTACGTGCTCATGCACGATTTCCCCATAGGAATCAACGGGGAGAGCCATCTGAAAAAAGTACCAATAGGATTGAGCAGGCATTCTATTGGCTGATTAGAACAGCCAATAGAATGCCAGTTCAATCCTATTGACTGATTGCATCAGCCAATATGATTTTTTCTACCTTAATTCCGATTGGCTGATAGAATTCTATCAGCCAATCGGAATTGAAGGGACGCCATCTTGGATGACGTCACTTAAAAGAACCATCATTTAGTAAGAAGACTTCGATGGAAGAGGATGCTCTGCGCCGGGTGTGTTGAAGATGAACCCACTCCGCACCGGATGGATGAAGATAGAAGATGCCGTCTGGATGAAGACTTCTGCCCGTCTGGAGGACCACTTCGCCGGCTTGGATGAAGACTTCTCCCGGCTTTGTTGAGGACTTCGGCCCGGTTGGGTGAAGACTTCTCCCGGTAAGGTGATCTTCAAGGGGTTAGTGTTAGGTTTTTGTAAGGGGGTATTGGGTGGGTTTTAGAGTCGGGTTGGTTGTGTGGGTGGTGGGTTTTAATGTTGGGGGGGATTTGTACTTTTTTTACAGGTAAAAGAGCTGATTACTTTGGGGCAATGCCCCGCAAAAGGCCCTTTTAAGGGCTATTTGTAATTTAGTGTTTTGGGGGGGCTTTTTTATTTTGTTAGGGGGATTAGATTAGGTGTAATTAGTTTAAAAATCTTGTAATTTGTTTATTATTTTCTGTAATTTAGTGGGGTTTTTTTTGTACTTTAGATAATTTTATTTAATTGTATTTAATTGTATTTAATTTAGGGAAATAATTTAATTATAGTGTAGTGTTAGGTGTAATTGTAACTTAGGTTAGGTTTTATTTTACAGGTAAAGTTGTCTTTATTTTAACTAGGTAGTTAATAACTATTTAATAACTATTCAACCTAGTTAAAATAAATACAAACTTGCCTGTAAAATAAAAATAAACCCAGTAACTATTAGTTATATTGTAGCTAGCTTAGGGTTTATTTTATAGGTAAGTATTTAGTTTTAAATAGGAATTATTTAGGTAATAATAGTAATTTTATTTAGATTTATTTAAATTATATTTAAGTTAGGGAGCGTTAGGGTTAGACTTAGATTTAGGGGTTAATAACTTTAATATAGTGGCGGCGGCGTTGGGGGCGGCAGATTAGGGGTTAATCAATATAATCAGGTGTCGGCGATGTCGGGGGCGGCAGATTATGGGTTAATAAAAGTAAGATTAGGGGTGTTTAGACTCGTGGTTCATGTTAGGGTGTTAGGTGTAGACATAAATGTATTTTCCCCATAGGAATCAATGGGGCTGCGTTAGGAGCTAAATGCTGCTTTTTTTCAGCCGGCTCTCCCCGTTGATCCCTATGGGGAAATCATGCACGAGCACTTTCAGCCAGCTCACTGCTTACGTAAGCAGCGCTGTTATTGAGGTGAGATGTGGAGCAAAATTTTGCTCTACGATCACTTTTTTGCGGTTAACGCCGGGTTTGTATAAACCCGTAATATCAGATCTGTCTGTAAGTGAGCGGTGAGCATAAACTGCTCGTTAGCACCGCATAGCCTCTAACGCAAAACTCGTAATCTAGGTGTTTATTAACAACAATTAAATCAATTAAATTAAATTAGCTAAAGTACAAAAAAAAAAAAACACTAAATTACAGAAAATAATAAACAAATTACAGATCGTTAAACTAATTACACCTAATCTAAGAGCCCTATCAAAATAAAAAGCCCCCCCAAAATAAAAAAACCCTAGTCTAAACTAAACTACCAATAGCCCTTAAAAGGGCCTTTTGCGGGGCATTGCCCCAAAGTAATCAGCTCTTTTACCTGAAAAAAACCAACCCCCCCAAATAAAATACTAACTAAAAAAACCTAAACCTGAAACGGGCATTTGGATGGAAGTTACCCTTAAAATGGCAGTTAGCTCTTTTGCAAGCTCAAAGTCCCTAACCTAAAAATAAAACCCACCCAATACACCCTTAAAAAAACCTAACACTAACCCCCTGAAGATCGACTTACCGGGAGAAGTCTTCATCCAAGCCGGGACGAAGTCCTCAACGAAGCCGGGAGAAGTCTTCATCCAAGCCGGGCGAAGTGGTCCTCCAGACGGGCAGAAGTCTTCATCCAGACGGCATCTTCTATCTTCATCCATCCAGCGTGGAGCGGATCCATCTTTAAGACATCCGGCGCGGAGCATCCTCTTCAATCAACGTCTTCTTATTAAATGACAGTTCCTTTAAGTGACGTCATCCAAGATAGCGTCCCTTCAGTTCCCTAGAATTCTATCAGCCAATCGGAATTAAGGTAGAAAAAATCCTATTGGCTGATGCAATCAGCCTATAGGATTGAAGTTCAATCCTATTGGCTGATCCAATAAGCCAATAGGATTGAGCTCGCATTCTATTGGCTGATTGGAACAGCCAATAGAATGCAAGATCAATCCTATTGGCTGATTGCATAAGCCAATAGGATTTTTTCTACCTTAATTCCGATTGGCTGATAGAATTCTATCAGCCAATCAGAATCTAAGGGACGCCATTTTGGATGACGTCACTTAAAGGAACCGTCATTTAGTAAGAAGACGTCGATTGAAGAGGATGCTCCGCGCCGGATGTCTTGAAGATGGACCCGCTCCGCGTCGGATGGATGAAGATAGAAGATGCCGTCTGGATGAAGACTTCTTGCGTCTGGAGGACCACTTTGCCCGGCTTGGATGAAGACTTCTCCCGGCTTCGTTGAGGACTTCAGCCCGGCTTGGATAAAGACTTCTCCCGGTAAGTCGATCTTCAGGGGGTTAGTGTTAGGTTTTTTTAAGGGTGTATTGGGTGGGTTTTATTTTTAGGTTAGGGACTTTGAGCTTGCAAAAGAGCTAACTGCCATTTTAAGGGTAATGCCCATCCAAATGCCCTTTTCAGAGCAATAGGGAGCTTAGGTTTTTTTAGTTAGTATTTTATTTGGGGGGATGGTTGTGTGGGTGGTGGGTTTTACTGTTGGGGGGGTTGTTTGTATTTTTTTTTCCAGGTAAAAGAGCTGATTACTTTGGGGCAATGCCCCGCAAAAGGCCCTTTTAAGGGCTATTGGTAGTTTAGTTTAGGCTAGGGTTTTTTTTATTTTGGGGGGGCTTTTTTATTTTGATAGGGCTATTAGATTAGGTGTAATTAGTTTAAAGATCTTGTAATTTGTGTATTATTTTCTGTAATTTAGTGTTTTTTATTTTTTGTACTTTAGCTAATTGTATTTAATTGATTTAATTGTTGTTAATTTAGTTAAGTAATTTAATTATAGTGTAGTGTTAGGTGTAATTGTAACTTAGGTTAGGTTTTATTTTACAGGTTTTTTTAAGGGGGTACTGGGTGGGTTTTAGAGTAGGGTTGGTTGGTTGTGTGGGTGGTGGGTTTTAATGTTGGGGGGGATCTGCACTTTTTTTTTACAGGTAAAAGAGCTTATTACTTTGGGGCAATGCCCCGCAAAAGGCCCTTTTAAGGGCTATTTGTAATTTAGTGTAGGGTAGGGCTTTTTTTATTTGGGGGGGGGTTATTTTGTTAGGGGGATTAGATTAGGTGTAATTAGTTTAAAAATCTTGTAATTTGTTTATTATTTTCTTTTGTACTTTAGATAATTGTATTTAATTGTATTTAATTTAGGGAATTAATTTAATTATAGTGTAGTGTTAGGTGTAATTGTAACTTAGGTTAGGTTTTATTTTACAGGTACTTTTGTATTTATTTTAGCTAGGTAGTTATTAAATAGTTAATAACTATTTAATAACTATTGTACCTAGTTAAAAGAAATACAAACTTGCCTGTAAAATAATAATAAATCCTAAAATAGATACAATGTAACTATTAGTTATATTGTAGCTAGCTTAGGGTTTATTTTATAGGTAAGTATTTAGTTTTAAATAGGAATAATTTAGTTAATGATAGTAATTTTTATTTAGACTTATTTAATTTTAAGTTAGGGGGTGTTAGGGTTAGGGTTAGACTTAGATTTAGGGGTTAATACATTTAATATAGTGGCGGCAACGTTGGGGGCGGCATATTAGGGGTTAATAAATGTAGGTAGGTGGCGGCTACATTGGCGCGGCAGATTAGGGGTTCATAAATATAATGTAGGTGTCAGCGATGTTGGGGGCAGCAGATTAGGGGTTCATAAACATAATGTAGGTGGCGGCGGTGTCCGGAGCGGCAGATTATGGGTTAAAAATGTTATTATAGTGTTTGCGATGTGGGAGGGCCTTGGTTTAGGGGTTAATAGGTAGTTTATGGGTGTTAGTGTACTTTTTAGCACTTTAGTTATGAGTTTTATGCTACGGCGTTGTACCATAAAACTCTTAACTACTGACTTTTAAATGCGTTAGGACTCTTGACGGCTCACTTTTTGGCCTCCCAGGACAGACTCGTAATACCGGCGCTATGGAAGTCCGATAGAAAAAAGACTTTACGAAGTTTACGTAAGTCGTTTTGTGGTAAGGCCAAAGAAGTGTGCGGTGACCCTAAACCTTCAAGACTCGTAAAACCAGCAGGCGTAAAAAAGCAGCGTTAGGACCTCTTAACACTGCTTTTTCAGCCTAACACACAACTCGTAATCTAGCCGTAAATGATCCAAAACAATAAAAATTATTTCTATTCTAATACCCTTCTAAAACCCAAGCCAAAATAAAAAAGCCTAATCTAGAATAAACTACCAAGTGCCCTTAAAAGAGCCTTTTGTGGGCCCTTAAAATGGCCTTTTGTAGGGCATTTCCCTAAAGTTAACAGTTCTTTTGCTACAAAACTAAACAAACACCCCCTAACAGTATACAAACACCCACCCCTCCAAACCCACAAAATAAAAATAAAGTAAAACATAATCTACCCATTGCCCTGAAAAGGGCTTTTGTATGGGCATTGCCCTTAAAAGGGCATTTAGCTCTTTTTCCTCCCCTTAAAAGGGCATTCAGCTCTTTTATGAAATGCCAAAGCCCTAATCTAAAAATAAAAACCCACCCCAAAAAGAAAAAAAAATACATTACACAAAATAATATCCATTTAAAAAAAAAAAGAAAAACCCTAATCTAGAATAAACTACCAATAGCCCTTAAAAGGGCCTTTTGTAGGGCATTGCCCTAAGTTAAACAGCTCTTTTACCTGAAAAAAAAATACAAACACCCACTAACATTACAACCCCCCCCCCCCAAACCCACAAAATAAAAAAAACCTAAGCTAACCATTTCCCTGAAAAGGGCATTTGTATGGTCATCGCCCTTAAAAGGGCATTTAGCTCTTTTGCTTTGCCCTGAAAAGGGCATTTAGCTCTTTTACCAAAAGCCCAAATCCTAAACTACAAAAAAAAACACCCCCAAAAAACTTTAAAAAACCTATCACTAACCCCCGAAGATCCACTTACAGTTTTTGAAGTCCCGCTTGAACGATCTTCATCCAGGCGGCGAAATCCTCATCCTGAAAACATCCGACACGGAGCATCCTCTTCATATGGTCGCCGCCGTACACTGAATCTTCAATGCAAGGAAATTCAAATCAGCCAATAGGATGAGAGCTACTGAAATCATATTGACTGTTCAAATCAGCCAATAGGATGAGAGCTACTGAAATCATATTGACTGTTCAAATCAGCCAATAGGATGAGAGCTAATGAAATTCTATTGGCTGATTTGGTAAAAGCAAAAAAGAGCTAAATGCCCTATTTTATTGTATTTTTTAGTTTATTGTAAGATAGGTTTTTTTTTTATTTTGGGTGGACTTTTTTATTTTTATAGGGCTATTAGATTAGGTGTAATTCTTTTTTATTTTGGATAATTTCGTTTGTTATTTTTTCATAATTTAATGTTTGTTATATCTTAACTTGTTTAGTATTTTTTATTTTATGTAATTAGATAATTTTTTTTGTAATTTTTAGAGTAGTGTTAGGATTTTTTTAATGTGTATTTTAGTTTAATTTAATTGGTAGTTAGTTTAATTTTAGTTTAATATTTATAATATTTTAATTGTTAGTTTAAACTTAGTTTTTTAATTTGACAGGTAAGTTTTAATTTAATTTAAGATAGGGAAATTGTTATTTAAATATAAAGTTAGGGGGGGCATTAGGTTTAGGGGTTACTAGTTTAAATTAGTCTATTGGGATGTGGGGACTTTCGGTTTAGGGGTTAATAGTTTAATTTAGTATATATCATTGTGGGGGCTTGTGGTTTAGGGGTTAATAGGTTTATCATAGTGTAGGGCTTAATAACTTTAGTATAGTGGAGGCGATGTGGGCGGATAGCAGATTAGGGGTTAATAATATTTAAATAGTGTTTACGATGCGGGAAGGTAATGGTTTAGGGGTTAATAGGTAGTTTATGGTTGTTAGCGTACTTTGTAGCACTATAATTATGAGTTTTATGTAACAGTTTTGTTGCGTAAAACTCATAACTACTGCTCTCAGATTGCGAAACGGATCTTGTCGGTATAGACTGCAATGCAAGCTCTTTAGCCTCACTGCAAAACTCGTAATGGCTGCGCTATGGAAGTCCCATGAAAAAACGTAATTTTTACGTGTGCGGGACTGATGTTGCATTACAGGCTAAAAGGTTTGCGGTACAGCTATACCGACAAGACTCATAATGGCTACGGTGCTGTTTTAACGTTGAATTTACCATTTTTCAGCGTTAAAACACAAACGCACAACTCGTAATCTAGGTGTGAAGCAGGAGAATTGTGAGGTCATGTCACAGAGACGGAGACTGTGTCACAGAGAGAGGCTGTGTCACAATGAGGGAGGCCGTGTAACAGAGAGGGAGACTGTGTCAAAGAGAGAGAGACTATGTCACAGAGAGTGTGACCGTATCACAAAGAGGGAGACCATGTCACAGAGAGGGGTCCGTGTCACAGAGAGAGAGACTGTGTCGCAGAGAGAGAGACCATGTCACAGAGAGGGAGATCATGTCACATAGATGGAGACTGTGTCACAGAGAGAGAGACTGTGTCACAGAGAGAGAGACAGTGTCACAGAGAGGGAGACAGTGTCACAGAGAGGGAGACTGTATCAAAGAGACAGAGACTATGTCACAGAGATAGAGAGAGAGAGAGAGAGAGAGAGAGAGACTGTGTCACAGAGAGAGAGACAGTGTCACAGAGAGGGAGACAGTGTCACAGAGAGGGAGACTGTATCAAAGAGACAGAGACTATGTCACAGAGATAGAGAGAGAGAGAGAGACTGTGTCTCAGAGAGTGACACTGTGTCACAGAGAGGGAGACTGTGTCACAGAGAGAGAGAGACACTGGGGGGTAGTTATCAAGCCGTCTACTTTTCTGGCTTCGCCGGCCCAATACGCCCGCCTAAGCTCGCCTACCTTCGCCGTCGCGGACCTGAAAAAATACGCCTAAGTTATCAAATAAAGCTGTCAAAAAGCCGCGGGGCGATGAGCAGCGGACTGTGACAGTTATCACTCATCCGATCTCGCTGCTCTTCGGCTTTTTCCCAGCTTTATTGCTAGCCTGTCACTAAGCACTCACACTAAACTACACTGTTCTACCCCCTATACCGGCGCCCCCGGAGCCTCCCGCAACTCAATAAAGTTACTAACCCCTAAACCGCCGCTCCTAGACCCTGCCGCAACTCTTATAAATGTATTAACCCCTAAACCGCCGCTCCCGGACACCGCTGCCACCTACATTATACCTAGTAACCCCTATCCTGCCCCCCCCTACACCGTCGCCCTCTATAATAAAGTTATTAACCGCTATCCTGCTGATCCCGCACCTCTCCGCAACTAAATAAATAGTTTAACCCCTAAACCGCCGCTCCCTGAACCCGCCGCAACCTAAATTAAACCTATTAACCCCTATCCTGCCCCCCCTACACCGTCGTCACCTATAATAAATTTATTAACCCCTAATCTGCCTCCCCTACACCGTCGCCCCCCTATAATAAATTTATTAACCCCTATCCTGCCCCCCACTACGCCGCCGCCACTGTAATAAAATTATTAACCCCTAAACCTAAGTCTAACCCTAACCCTAACGCCCCCCTAACTTAAATATTAATTAAATAAATCTAAATAATATTTTTATTATTAACTAAATTAATCCTATTTAAAACTAAATACTTACCTATAAAATAAACCCTAATATAGCTACAATATAAATAATAATTATATTCTAGCTATCTTAGGATTTATATTTATTTTACAGGTAACTTTGTATTTATTTTAACCAGGTACAATAGCTATTAAATAGTTAATAACTATTTAATAGTTACCTAGCTAAAAGAAATACAAAATTACCTGTAAAATAAATCCTAACCTAATTTACAATTAAACCTAACACTACACTATCATGAAATTAATTCAATAAACTACCTACAAATAACTACAATTAAATACAATTACATAAACTAACTAAAGTACAAAAAAAAAAAGCTAAGTTACAAAAAATAAAAAAATAAGTTACAAACATTTTAAAAATATTACAACAATTTTAAGCTACTTACACCTAATCTAAGCCCCCTAATAAAATAACAAACCCCCCCAAAATAAAAAAATGCCCTACCCTATTCTAAATTAAATAAAGTTCAAAGCTCTTTTACCTTACCAGCCCTTAAAAGGGCCATTTGTGGGGGCATGCCCCAAAAAGTACAGCTCTTTTACCTGTAAAAGAAAAATACAACCCCCCCCAACATTAAAACCCACCACCCACATACCCCTAATCTAACCCAAACCCCCCTTACAAAAACCTAACACTAGTCCCCTGAATATCATCCTACCTTGTCTTCACTCAGCCGAGCAGCGATGGAACCGAAGTGGACATCCGGAGCGGAAGAAGTTAATCCTCCAAGCGGCGCTGAAGAAATCTTCCATCCGATGAAGTCATCATCCAGGCGGCGCTGAAGAAAAGTCTTCGATCCGGCCGATGTCATCTTCAAAGAGGCGCTGAAGAGGTCTTCTATCCGGGCGATGTCATCTTCCAAGCCGGGTCTTGAATCTTCCTCCCGCCGACGCGGAACCTCCTTCTTCACCGACGGACTACGACGAATGAAGGCTCCTTTAAGGGACGTCATCCAAGATGGCGTCCCCTCAATTCCGATTGGCTGATAGGATTCTATCAGCCAATCGGAATTAAGGTAGGAAAAATCTGATTGGCTGATGGAATCAGCCAATCAGATTGAGCTCGCATTCTATTGGCTGTTCCGATCAGCCAATAGAATGCAAGCTCAATCTGATTGGCTGATTCCATCAGCCAATCGGATTGAACTTGATTCTGATTGGCTGATTCCATCAGCCAATCAGAATTTTCCTACCTTAATTCCGATTGGCTGATAGAATCCTATCAGCCAATCGGAATTGAGGGGACGCCATCTTGGATGATGTCCCTTAAAGGAGCCTTCATTCGTCGTAGTCCGTCGGTGAAGAAGGAGGTTCCGCGTCGGCGGGAGGAAGATTCAAGACCCGGCTTGGAAGATGACATCGCCCGGATAGAAGACCTCTTCAGCGCCTCTTTGAAGATGACATCGGCCGGATCGAAGACTTTTCTTCAGCGCCGCCTGGATGATGACTTCATCGGATGGAAGATTTCTTCAGCGCCGCTTGGAGGATTAACTTCTTCCGCTCCGGATGTCCACTTCGGTTCCATCGCTGCTTGGCTGAGTGAAGACAAGGTAGGATGATCTTCAGGGGATTAGTGTTAGGTTTTTGTAAGGGGGGTTTGGGTTAGATTAGGGGTATGTGGGTGGTGGGTTTTAATGTTGGGGGGGTTGTATTTTTCTTTTACAGGCAAAAGAGCTGTACTTTTTGGGGCATGCCCCCACAAATGGCCCTTTTAAGGGCTGGTAAGGTAAAAGAGCTTTGAACTTTATTTAATTTAGAATAGGGCATTTTTTTTATTTTGGGGGGTTTGTTATTTTATTAGGGGGCTTAGATTAGGTGTAAGTAGCTTAAAATTGTTGTAATATTTTTAACATGTTTGTAACTTATTTTTTTATTTTTTGTAACTTAGCTTTTATTTTTTGTACTTTAGTTAGTTTATGTAATTGTATTTAATTGTAGTTATTTGTAGGTAGTTTATTGAATTAATTTAATGATAGTGTAGTATTAGGTTTAATTGTAACTTAGGTTAGGATTTATTTTACAGGTAATTTTGTATTTCTTTTAGCTAGGTAGTTATTAAATAGTTAATAACTATTTAATAACTATTCTAACTAGCTAAAATAAATACAAAGTTACCTGTAAAATAAATATAAATCCTAAGATAGCTACAATGCAATTATTAATTATATTGTAGCTATCTTAGGGTTTATTTTACAGGTAAGTATTTAGTTTTAAATAGGAATAATTTATTAAAGTATAGTGTAGTGTTAGGTGTAATTGTAACTTAGGTTAGGATTTATTTTACAGGTAAATTTCAGTTTATTTTAGCTAGGTAAGCTATTAAATAGTTAATAACTATTTAATAGCTATTGTACCTAGTTAAAATAAATTGAAAGTTGCCTGTAAAATAAAAATAAATCCTAAAATAGCTAGAATATAATTATTAATTACATTGTAGCTATATTAGGGTTTATTTTATAGGTAAGTATTTAGTTTTAAATAGGATTAATTTAGTTAATAATAAAAATATTATTTAGATTTATTTAATTAATATTTAAGTTAGGGGGGCGTTAGGGTTAGGGTTAGACTTAGGTTTAGGGGTTAATAATTTTATTACAGTGGCGGCGGCGGCGTAGTGGGGGGCAGGATAGGGGTTAATACATTTATTATAGGTGGCAACGGTGTAGGGGGGCAGATTAGGGGTTAATAAATTTATTATAGGTGGCGACGGGTTCAGGGAGCGGCGGTTTAGGGGTTAATACATTTATTATAGTTGCGGTGGGCTCCGGGAGCGGCGGTTTAGGGGGTAATAACTTTATTTAGTTGCGGCGGTGTAGGGGGGGACAGATTAGTGGTGTTTAGACTCGGGGTACATGTTAGGGTGTTAGGTGCAGACAGCTCCCATAGGAATGAATGGGATGTCTGTCAGCAGCGAACTTGTACTTTCGCTATGGTCAGACTCCCATTGATTCCTATGGGATCCGCCGCCTCCAGGGGTGGCGGTTTGAAAACCAGGTACGCTGGGCCGTAAAAGTGCAGAGCGTACCTGCTAGTCATTTGATAACTAGCAAAAGTAGTGAGAATGTGCCGCACTTGTGTGCGGAACATCTGGAGTGACGTAAGAATCGATCTGTGTCGGACTGAGTCCGGCGGATCGAAGCTTACGTCACAAAATTCTACTTTTGCCGGTCTCGAGCCTTTGATAACTAAGGCGAATCAGCCTTGCCACAAATACGCTGCGGAATTCCAGCGTATTTGAGGTTGACGGCTTGATAACTAGGCCCCTGTGTCTCAGAGAGTGAGACTGTGGCACAGAGAGGGAGATCATGTCACATAGATGGAGACTGTGTCACAGAGAGAGAGACTGTGTCACAGAGAGAGAGACTGTGTCACAGAGAGAGACAGTGTCACAGAGAGAGAGAGACAGTGTCACAGAGAGGGAGACTGTGTCAAAGAGACAGAGACTGTGTCACAGAGAGAGAGAGAGAGAGAGAGAGAGAGACTGTGTCACAGAGAGAGACTGTGTCACAGAGAGGGAGACTGTGTCACAGAGACGGAGACCATAGGAATCAATGGGAGTCTGAAAGCAGCGAAAGCTTATGTTCGATGCTGCCAGATATCCCATTGATTTCAATGGTAGAAAACCAGTTACGTTTACACCTAACACCCTAATATAAGCCCCGAGTCTAAACACCCCTAATCTGCCGCCCCCAACATCGCCGCCACCTACATAATGTTAACCTCTATTCCGCCGCTCCCCGACACCGCCGCAACAAAATAAATGTATTAACCCCTATCTCGCCGTTCCCAGACCCCGCCACCACTAAATAAACGTATTAACCCCTAAACCTCTTGCCTCCCACATCACTACCATTAACTAAACCTATTAACCCCTAAACCATCAGCCCCCCACATTGTCATAAACTAAATTACGCTGTAAATCCCTAAACCTAACAAGCCACTAACTTTACATTAAAATTACAACATCCCTATCTTAAAATCAGGGATAGGCAAGGCGTCCATATACTGACACTGGTGTCCGTGACTTGCCCTTGCAGTGTCCGCCACAACCTTAGTATATCTTTTCATTCTGATTAAATAATAGGAATTAAAAAAATGTAGTGTGAATAAAGTTAGTGGCTTGTCAAGAGACTGCTAGTGATATTGGGTGATAAGTTATGGAATAAATAAAACCTGAGTGAAATACTGGATGTGTATCTGCATCTGTATAATAACACCCAGCACTAAACAAAGACACAGTAGTGACACTGGCACATGCGTATAGTCAGACAAGGGCTGGTTATACGGTCAGTGGTATCTGCATCAGTATAATAACACCCAGCACTATATAATGACACAGTAGTGACACTGGCTCATGGGTATAGCCAGAGGAGGGCTGGTTATAGGGTCAGTGGTATCTGCATCAGTATAATAACACCCAGCACTATATAATGACACAGTAGTGAAACTGGCACATGGGTATAGACAGAGGAGGGCTGGTTATAGGATCAGTGGTATCTGCATCAGTATAATAACACCCAGCACTATATAATGACACAGTAGTGACACTGGCACATGCGTATAGCCAGACAAGGGCTGGTTATAGAATCAGTGGTATCTGCATCAGTATAATAACACCCAGCACTATATAATGACACAGTAGTGACACTGGCTCATGGGTATAGCCAGAGGAGGGCTGGTTATAGGGTCAGTGGTATCTGCATCAGTATAATAACACCCAGCACTATATAATGACACAGTAGTGACACTGGCTCATGGGTATAGCCAGAGGAGGGCTGGTTATAGGATCAGTGGTATCTGCATCAGTATAATAACACCAAGCACTATATAATGACACAGTAGTGACACTGGCACATGGGTATAGCCAGAGGAGGGCTGGTTATAGGGTCAGTGGTATCTGCATCAGTATAATAACACCCAGCACTATATAATGACACAGTAGTGAAACTGGCACATGGGTATAGACAGAGGAGGGCTGGTTATAGGATCAGTGGTATCTGCATCAGTATAATAACACCCAGCACTATATAATGACACAGTAGTGACACTGGCACATGCGTATAGCCAGACAAGGGCTGGTTATAGAATCAGTGGTATCTGCATCAGTATAATAACACCAAGCGCTATATAATGACACAGTAGTGACACTGGCACATGGGTATAGACAGAGGAGGACTGGTTATAGGGTCAGTGGTATCTGCATCAGTATAATAACACCCAGCACTATATAATGACACAGTAGTGACACTGGCTCATGGGTATAGCCAGAGGAGGGCTGGTTATAGGGTCAGTGGTATCTGCATCAGTATAATAACACCCAGCACTATATAATGACACAGTAGTGACACTGGCTCATGGGTATAGCCAGAGGAGGGCTGGTTATAGGATCAGTGGTATCTGCATCAGTATAATAACACCCAGCACTATATAATGACACAGTAGTGACACTGGCTCATGGGTATAGCCAGAGGAGGGCTGGTTATAGGATCAGTGGTATCTGCATCAGTATAATAACACCAAGCACTATATAATGACACAGTAGTGACACTGGCACATGGGTATAGCCAGAGGAGGGCTGGTTATAGGATCAGTGGTTTCTGCATCAGTATAATAACACCAAGAACTATATAATTACACAGTAGTGACATTGGCTCACGGGTATAGCCAGAGGAGGGCTGGTTATAAGATCAGTGGTATCTGCATCAGTATAATAACACCAAGCACTATAAAATAATGTTTTTAATTTCAAATGTACCTTGGTGTCCTTCACTGAGGTCTGTACTTTGGAAAATGTCCGCCACAGCCTTTGTCTGTGCCTATACCTGCTTAAAATAAATTTAAACTTACCTGTAGAATTAAAATAAACTAATTCTAAACTATTAATTAACCTACCCTAGCTATTATACTAAATTTACATTAAACTACCAATTAAATTAACTATATTACATATTAAAAAAAAACTAACCCTACTCAAATTATTTAAACCTACTATTAAAAATTACAAAAAAATAAACGCTGTTAGAAAAAATAAAAAACACTAAATTACGAAGAAAAACAAACCACATTATCAAAAATAAAAACGAATTACACCTAATCTAATAGACCTATCAAAATAAAAAAGCCCCCCCCCAAAATAAAAAAAACCCTAGCCTACAATAAACTACCAATGGCCCTTAAAAGGGCCGTTTGCGGGGCATTGCCCCAAAGAAATCAGCTCTTTCACCTGTAAAAAAAATACAAACACCCCCCCACAGTAAGACCGACCACCCAACCAACCAACCCCCCCAAATAAAAAGCCTATCTAAAAAGAACTAAGCTCCCCAATGCCCTGAAAAGGACATTTGTATGGGCATTACCCTTAAAAGGGAATTTAGCTATTTTACCTGCCAAGACCCTACTCTAAAAATAAAACCCACCCAAAAACCCTTAACTAAACCTAACACTAACCCCCGACGATCCACTTACAGTTTTTGAAGTTCCTCTTGAAGGATCCATCCAGTCGGCAATAAGTCTTCATCCGGGCGGCCTCTTCCATCTTCATCCGGGTGGCCTCTTCCATCTTCATCCATCTGGCAAAGTCTTCATCCTTGCGGCCTCTTGATTGGAACCTTTCAGCCAATAGGAATGCTAGGGACGCCATCTTGGATGACGTCCTTGCATTAAAGTTCCAGTTTACGGCGGCGACCGTATTGAAGAGGAGCTCCGTGCTGGATGTCTTCAGGATGGACCCGCTCTGCGCCGGATGGATGAAGATAGAAGAGGCCGCATGGATGAAGACTTTGCCGGATGGATGAAGATGGAAGAGGCCGCCCGGATGAAGACTTCTTGCCAGCTGGATGGATCCTTCAAGCGGAACTTTAAAAACTGTAAGTGGATCGTCGGGGGTTAGTTTTTTTTTGGTCTGGACAGGTAAAAGAGCTAAATGCCCTTTAAAGGGCAATGCCCATACAAATGCCCTTCTCAAGGCAATAGGGAGCTTAGGTTTTTTAGATAGGCTTTTTATTTGGGGGAATTGGTTGGTTGAGTGGTGGGTTTTACTGTTGGGGGTGTTTGTATTTTTTTTTACAGGTGAAAGAGCTGATTTCTTTGGGGCAATGCCCCGCAAAAGGCCCTTCTAAGGGCCATTGGTAGTTTATTGTAGGCTAGGGGTTTTTTTATTTGTGGGGGGCTTTTTTATTTTGATAGGGCTATTAGATTAGGTGTAATTCGTTTTTATTTTTTATACTGGTTTTTTTTCGTAATTTAGTATTTTTTTATTTTTTGAAACTTAGCGTTTATTTTTTTGTAATTTAGTAATTTTTAATAGTAGATTTAAATAATTTGAGTAGGGTTAGTGTTTTTTTAATATGTAATATAGTTAATTTAATTGGTAGTTTAATGTAATTTTAGTATAATAGTTAGGGTAGGTTAATTAATAGTTTAGAATTAGTTTCTTTTAATTCTACAGGTAAGTTTAAATTTATTTTAAGATAGGGATGTTGCAATTTTAATGTAAAGTTAGCGACTTGTTAGGTTTAGGGGTTAATAGCTTAATTTAGTTTATGGGGATGTGGGGGGCTGGCGGTTTAGGGGTTAATAGGTTTACTTAATGGTAGTGATGTGGGAGGCCAGAGGTTTAGGGGTTAATACGTTTATTTAGTGGCGGCAGGGTCCGGGATAGGGGTTAATACATTTTATTTAGTTTGCAGCGATGTCGAGCAGCGGCGGAATAGGGGTTAATAACTTTATTAAAGTTGCGGCGGGGTCAGGGAGCGGCAAGATAGGGGTTAAATATTTTAGTATAGTGGCGGCGTTTAGTGACAGGGTATAAATAAAGTTGGTAAAAAGCCAAATAGCAGCGAGATCAAGACTGTTAGTTAACAACAGTCCGATGCTCATCTCCCCGTACTTGGTGCGTGTCTTTTTGCCGGCTTTTTTTTATTAATATGGAGATCATATTCAGGTCCGCGGCCGCGTTGTTAGGCGAGCGTATTGGTACCGGCGAATGCAGCATAGTTGAGGCTTTGATAAATATCCCTCTATATCATAGAGAGAGGGAGACTGTGTCACAGAGAGTTAAATTGTGTCACGGAAAGTGAGATTGTGTCACAGAGAGAGAGACTGTGTCACAGAGAGTGAGGCTGTGTCATAGAGAGTGAAACTATGTCACAGAGAGTGAGACTATGTCACACAGAGGGAGACTATGTCACACAGAGGGAGGCTATGTCACACAGAGGGAGACTGTGTCACAGAGAGAGAGAGAGGCTGTGTCACAGAGAGGAAGACTGTGTCACAAAGAGGGAGATTGTGTCACAGAGAGAGAGAGAGACTGTGTCATAGAGAGTGAGACTGTGTCACAGAGAGGGAGACCGTGTCACAGAGAGAGAGACTGTGTTTCAGAGAATGATACTGTCACAGAGAGGGAGACCGTGTCACAGAGAGACTGTGTCTCAGAGAGTGAGACTGTGTCACAAAGATGGAGATTGTGTCACAAAGATGGAGATTGTGTCACAGATAGGGTGAAAGACTGTGTCATAGAGAGGTAGACTGTGTCACAGAGAGGGAGACTGTGTCACAGAGAGGGAGACTGTGTCACAGAGAGGGAGACTGTGTCATAGAGAGTGAGACTGTGTCACAGAGAGGGAGACCGTGTCACAGAGAGAGAGACTGTGTCTCAGAGAATGATACTGTCACAGAGAGGGAGACCATGTCACAGAGAGACTGTGTCTCAGAGAGTGAGACTGTGTCACAAAGATGGAGATTGTGTCACAAAGATGGAGATTGTGTCACAGAGAGGTAGACTGTGTCACAGAGAGGGAGACTGTGTCACAGAGAGGGAGACTGTGTCATAGAGAGGTAGACTGTGTCACAAAGAGGGAGACTGTGTTCGATGCTGCCAGATATCCCATTGATTTCTATGGTAGAAAACCAGTTACGTTTACACCTAACACCCTAACATAAGCCCAGAGTTTAAACACCCCTAATCTGCCGGCCCAACATCGCCGCCACCTACATAATATTATTAACCTCTATTCCGCCGCTCCCCGACACTGCCGCAACTAAATAAATGTATTAACCCCTATCTCGCCGTTCCCGGACCCCGCCGCCACAAATGCAGCATAGTTGAGGCTTTGATAAATATCCCTCTATATCACAGAGAGAGTGAGGCTGTGTCATAAAGAGTGAAACTGTGTCACAGAAAGTGAGACTGTGTCACAGAGAGTGAGACTGTGTCACAGAGAGAGAGACTATGTCACACAGAGGGAGACTGTGTCACAGAGAGAGAGACTGTGTCACACAGAGTTAGGCTGTGTCACAGAGAGGAAGACTGTGTCACAGAAAGGGAGACTGTGTCACAGAAAGGGAGACTGTGTCATAGAGAAAGAGACTGTGTCACAGAGAGAGAGACTGTGTCACAGAGAGGAAGACTGTGTCACAGAGAGGGAAACTGTGTCATAGAGAGAGAGACTGTGTCATAGAGAGAGAGACTGTGTCATAGAGAGAGAGACTGTGTCACACAGAGTTAGGCTGTGTCACAGAAAGCGAGACTGTGTCACAGAGAGGGAGACTGTGTCATAGAGAGAGAGACTGTGTCACAGAGAGAGAGACTGTGTCACACAGAGTTAGGCTGTGTCACAGAAAGCGAGACTGTGTCACAGAGAGGGAGACTGTGTCACAGAGAGGGAGACTGTGTCACAGAGAGGGAGACTGTGTCACAGAGAGGAAGACTGTGTCACAGAAAGGGAGACTGTGTCATAGAGAGAGAGACTGTGTCATAGAGAGAGAGAGACTGTGTCACAGAGAGAGAGACTGTGTCACACAGAGTTAGGCTGTGTCACAGAAAGCGAGACTGTGTCACAGAGAGGGAGACTGTGTCACAGAAAGGGAGACTGTGTCATAGAGAGAGAGACTGTGTCATAGAGATAGAGACTGCGTTACAGAGAGAGAGACTGTGTCACAGAGAGAGAGACTGTGTCACACAGAGTTAGGCTGTGTCACAGAGAGGAAGACTGTGTCACAGAGAGCGAGACTGTGTCACAGAGAGCGAGACTGTGTCACAGAGAGAGACTGTGTCACAGAGAGCGAGACTGTGTCACAGAAAGGGAGACTGTGTCATAGAGAGAGAGACTGTGTCATAGAGAGGAAGACTGTGTCACAGAGAGCGAGACTGTGTCACAGAGAGCGAGACTGTGTCACAGAGCGAGACTGTGTCACAGAGAGAGACTGTGTCACAGAAAGGGAGACTGTCATAGAGAGAGAGACTGTGTCATAGAGAGAGAGACTGTGTCATAGAGAGAGAGACTGTGTCACAGAGAGGGAGACTGTGTCACAGAGAGAGAGACTGTGTCATAGAGAGAGAGGCTGTGTCACAGAGAGAGAGACTGTGTCACAGAAAGGGAGACTGTGTCACAGAGAGAGAGACTGTGTCATAGAGAGAGAGACTGTGTCACAGAGAGGGAGACTGTGTCACAGAGAGAGAGACTGTGTCACAGAGAGAGAGACTGTGTCATAGAGAGAGAGACTGTGTCATACAGAGTTAGGCTGTGTCACAGAGAGGGAGACTGTGTCATAGAGAGAGAGACTGTGTCATAGAGAGAGAGACTGTGTCATAGAGAGAGAGAGACTGTGTCATACAGAGTTAGGCTGTGTCACAAAGAGGGAGACTGTGTCATAGAGAGAGAGACTGTGTCATAGAGAGTTAGGCTGTGTCACAGAGAGGGAGACTGTGTCACATAGAGAGAGACTGTGTCACAGAGAGAGAGACTGTGTCACAGAGAGGGAGACTGTGTCATAGAGAGAGAGACTGTGTCATAGAGAGAGAGACTGTGTCATACAGAGTTAGGCTGTGTCACAGAGAGGGAGACTGTGTCATAGAGAGAGAGACTGTGTCATAGAGAGAGAGAGACTGTGTCATAGAGAGAGAGAGACTGTGTCATAGAGAGTTAGACTGTGTCACAGAGAGGGAGACTGTGTCATAGAGAGAGAGACTGTGTCATACAGAGTTAGGCTGTGTCACAGAGAGGGAGACTGTGTCATAGAGAGAGAGACTGTGTCATAGAGAGAGAGACTGTGTCACAGAGAGAGAGACTGTGTCATAGAGAGAGAGACTGTGTCATACAGAGTTAGGCTGTGTCACAGAGAGGGAGACTGTGTCATAGAGAGAGAGACTGTGTCATAGAGAGAGAGACTGTGTCATAGAGAGAGAGAGACTGTGTCATACAGAGTTAGGCTGTGTCACAAAGAGGGAGACTGTGTCATAGAGAGAGAGACTGTGTCATAGAGAGTTAGGCTGTGTCACAGAGAGGGAGACTGTGTCACAGAGAGAGAGACTGTGTCACAGAGAGAGAGACTGTGTCACAGAGAGGGAGACTGTGTCATAGAGAGAGAGACTGTGTCATAGAGAGAGAGACTGTGTCATACAGAGTTAGGCTGTGTCACAGAGAGGGAGACTGTGTCATAGAGAGAGAGACTGTGTCATACAGAGTTAGGCTGTGTCACAGAGAGGGAGACTGTGTCATAGAGAGAGAGACTGTGTCATAGAGAGAGAGACTGTGTCACAGAGAGGGAGACTGTGTCATAGAGAGAGAGACTGTGTCATAGAGAGAGAGACTGTGTCATACAGAGTTAGGCTGTGTCACAGAGAGGGAGACTGTGTCATAGAGAGAGAGACTGTGTCATAGAGAGAGAGACTGTGTCATAGAGAGAGAGAGACTGTGTCATAGAGAGTTAGACTGTGTCACAGAGAGGGAGACTGTGTCATAGAGAGAGAGACTGTGTCATACAGAGTTAGGCTGTGTCACAGAGAGGGAGACTGTGTCATAGAGAGAGAGACTGTGTCATAGAGAGAGAGACTGTGTCACAGAGAGAGAGACTGTGTCATAGAGAGAGAGACTGTGTCATACAGAGTTAGGCTGTGTCACAGAGAGGGAGACTGTGTCATAGAGAGAGAGACTGTGTCATAGAGAGAGAGACTGTGTCATAGAGAGAGAGACTGTGTCATAGAGAGAGAGAGACTGTGTCATACAGAGTTAGGCTGTGTCACAAAGAGGGAGACTGTGTCATAGAGAGAGAGACTGTGTCATAGAGAGTTAGGCTGTGTCACAGAGAGGGAGACTGTGTCACAGAGAGAGAGACTGTGTCACAGAGAGAGAGACTGTGTCACAGAGAGGGAGACTGTGTCATAGAGAGAGAGACTGTGTCATAGAGAGAGAGACTGTGTCATACAGAGTTAGGCTGTGTCACAGAGAGGGAGACTGTGTCATAGAGAGAGAGACTGTGTCATACAGAGTTAGGCTGTGTCACAGAGAGGGAGACTGTGTCATAGAGAGAGAGACTGTGTCATAGAGAGAGAGACTGTGTCATAGAGAGAGAGAGACTGTGTCATACAGAGTTAGGCTGTGTCACAAAGAGGGAGACTGTGTCATAGAGAGAGAGACTGTGTCATAGAGAGAGAGACTGTGTCATAGAGAGAGAGACTGTGTTACACAGAGTTAGGCTGTGTCACAGAGAGGGAGACTGTGTCATAGAGAGAGAGACTGTGTCATAGAGAGAGAGACTGTGTCATAGAGAGAGAGACTGTGTCACAGAGAGAGAGACTGTGTCACAGAAAGGGAGACTGTGTCATAGAGAGAGAGACTGTGTCATAGAGAGAGAGACTGTGTCACAGAGAGAGAGACTGTGTCACAGAAAGGTAGACTGTGTCATAGAGAGAGAGACTGTGTCACAGAGAGAGAGACTGTGTCATAGAGAGAGAGACTGTGTCATAGAGAGAGACACTGTGTCATAGAGAGAGAGACTGTGTCATAGAGAGAGAGACTGTGTCACAGAGAGAGAGACTGTGTCACAGAAAGGGAGACTGTGTCATAGAGAGAGAGACTGTGTCATAGAGAGAGAGACTGTGTCATAGAGAGAGAGACTGTGTCATAGAGAGAGACACTGTGTCATAGAGAGAGAGACTGTGTCACAGAGAGGGAGACTGTGTCACAGAAAGGGAGACTGTGTCATAGAGAGAGAGACTGTGTCATAGAGAGAGAGACTGTGTCATAGAGAGAGACTGTGTCATAGAGAGAGAGACTGTGTCATAGAGAGAGACACTGTGTCATAGAGAGAGAGACTGTGTCACAGAGAGAGAGACTGTGTCACAGAGAGAGAGACTGTGTCACAGAAAGGGAGACTGTGTCATAGAGAGAGAGACTGTGTCATAGAGAGAGAGACTGTGTCATAGAGAGAGACTGTGTCATAGAGAGAGAGACTGTGTCATAGAGAGAGACTGTGTCATAGAGAGAGAGACTGTGTCACAGAGAGAGAGACTGTGTCATAGAGAGAGAGACTGTGTCATAGAGAGAGAGACTGTGTCACAGAGAGAGAGACTGTGTCATAGAGAGAGAGACTGTGTCATAGAGAGAGAGAGACTGTGTCATAGAGAGAGAGACTGTGTCACAGAGAGAGAGACTGTGTCATAGAGAGAGACACTGTGTCATAGAGAGAGACTGTGTCATAGAGAGAGAGACTGTGTCAGAGAGAGAGACTGTGTCATAGAGAGAGAGACTGTGTCATAGAGAGAGAGACTGTGTCACAGAGAGAGAGACTGTGTCATAGAGAGAGAGACTGTGTCACAGAGAGAGAGACTGTGTCATAGAGAGAGAGACTGTGTCATAGAGAGAGAGACTGTGTCATAGAGAGAGAGACTGTGTCACAGAGAGAGAGAGACTTGTCATAGAGAGAGAGACTGTGTCATAGAGAGAGAGAGACTGTGTCATAGAGAGAGACACTGTGTCATAGAGAGAGACACTGTGTCATAGAGAGTGAGACTATGGGGCCCATTTAACAAGATCCGTAGGGAGCTTGTGGGCCCGTGTTTCTGGCGAGTCTTCAGACTCGCCCAGAAACACCAGTTATGAAGCTCCATAACCCTGTCCGGCTGCTCTGAGTAGGCGGACAGGAATCGCCGGAAATCAAGCCGATCAAGTACGATCGGGTTGATTGACAGCTCCCTGCTGGCGGACCATTGGCCGTGAGTCAGCAGGGGGCGGCGTTGCTCTTGTGAGCTGCTGGTGCAATGCTGAATACGGAGAGCGTATTGCTCTCCGCATTCAGAAAGGTCTTGCGGACCTGATCAGCAGTGTCGGATCAGGTCCACAAGACCTTTCTTAAATAGGGGCCTCAGTTTATACAGTTAGTTTTAGATTATGGCAGATTACAGAGGAATGTTTAAATAATATGCTTTGTCATGTACAATGCACATTGTTTAAATTATTGTAGATATCTTTAAATGGATTTAATGTTTGCTTAATATTATTTTAAACATAAACATATATTTTCAAATAAATATTTATGTTTGAAATAATAGCAGGCAACTATTAAATTCCTTTTAAGATATCTACATAATCTACATTGTACATAACAATGCATGTTTTGTCATGGAGGCTGACGAGGCAATTGAAGTAGTTTCCCGACGGTCCGTCTATGTTTTGAGAGTTGAGACCGTGTCACAGAGAGAGACCATGTTACAGAGAGAGACCGTATCACAGATAGAGAGAGACCGTGTCATAGAGAGAGAGACCATGTCATAGAGAGAGAGACCATGTCACAGAGCGAGAGAGACCGCGTTACATAGAGTGAGATTGTGTTACAGAGAGACCATGTCACAGAGAATGAGATTGTATCTCAGACAGAGAGAGACCATGTCACAGAGAGTGAGATAGTACCACAGAGAGAGAGAGGCCATGTTACAGAGAAAGAGACTGTGTCACAGAGAGAGAGACCATGTCACAAAGAGTGAGGATGTGTCACAGAGAGGGACATTGTGTCACAGAGAGGCTGACCATATCACAGATAGTGAGATTGTGTCACAGAGAGGCTGTGTCACAGAGATGGAGATTGGGTCACAGAGAACCCTTGTCACAGAGAGTGAGATTGTGTCTCAGGGAGATTGTGTCACAGAGAGGGAGATTGTGTCACAGAGAGGCCGTGTCACAGAGAGGAAGATTGTGTCACAGAGAGACCTTGTCACAGAGAGGTTGATTGGGTCACAGAGAGACTGTGTCACAGAGAGACCTTGTCACAGAAAGTGAGATTGTGTCACAGGAAGATTGTGTCACAGAGAGTGAGATTGTATCACAGACAGAGAGAAACCGTGTTACAGAGAGAGAGACCGTGTTATATAGAGTGAGATTGTGTCACAGAGAGGCCATGTCACAGAGACTGAGATTGTATCACAGACAGAGAGACCGTGTCATAGAGAGTGAGGCAGTACCACAGAGAGAGAGACAGTACCACATAGAGAGAGAGACTGTGTCACAGAGAGAAAGACCATGTTACAGAGAGTGAGACCATGTCACAGACAGTGAGATTGTGTCACAGAGAGGCTGTGTCACAGAGAGGGAGATTGGGTCACAGAGAACCCTTGTCACTTAGAGGGAAATTGTGTCACTGAGAGACCGTGTCACAGAGAGACCGTGTCACAGAGAGACCATGTTACAGAGAGACCGTGTCACAGTGAGGGAGATTGGGTCACAGAGAGACCTTGTCACAGGGAGATTGAGTCACAGAGAGTGAGATTGTGTCACAGAGAGGCCGTGTCACAGAGAGGCCGTGTCACAGAGAGGGAGATTGTGTCACAGGGAGATTGTGTCACAGAGAGTGATATTGTGTCACAGAGAGGCCGTGTCACAGAGAGGAAGATTGGGTCACAGAGAGACCTTGTCACAGAGAGGGAGATTGTGTCACAGAGAGACCTTGTCTCAGAGAGGGAGATTGGGTCACAGAGAGACCATGTCACAGAGAGGGAGAGCATGTCACAGAGAGGGAGATCGTGTCACAGAGAGACCGTGTCACAGAGAGGGAGATCATGTCACAGAGAGACCTTTTTACAGAGAGGGAGATCGTGTCACAGAGAAACCTTGTCACAGAGAGGAAGATTGGGTCACAGAGAGACCGTGTCACAGAGAGGGAGATCGTGTCACAGAGAGACCTTGTCACAGAGAGGGAGATTGGGTCACAGAGAGACCATGTCACAGAGAGGGAGAGCATGTCACAGAGAGACCTTGTCACAGAGAGGGAGATTGGATCACAGAGAGACCGTGTCACAGAGAGGGAGATTGTGTCACAGAGAGGGAGATCATGTCACAGAGAGACCTTTTTACAGAGAGGGAGATCGTGTCACAGAGAGACCTTGTCACAGAGAGGGAGATTGGGTCACAGAGAGACCTTGTCACAGAGAGTCAGGGGCCTCTGCTCATTGCCATAGACAGAGAGTATCACAGACTGAAAGAAATAGAGACTGGCAGATATTAGACAAAATGGAGACCCAGGGCAGCCAGACAATGTGTGCAGTGTAAAAGCGGGGACATAGAGACTGAAGCGCACCTCATCTTGTACTGTACGAGATACAAACTCTTAAGGGATAAATACTTCCCATAAATAATGAAAGAAATAACAGACTTCCCACAGAAAGACTATGAGGCCCATTTATCAAGCTCTGTGTGGAGATTGTGTCACAGAGAGGCCGTGTCACAGAAAGGGAGTTTGTGTCACTGAGAGACCTTGTCACAGAGAGCCAGGGGCCTCTGCTCATTGCCACAGACAGACAGAAAGCACAGAGAGAGAGACCGTGTTACATAGAGTGAAATTGTGTCACAGAGAGTGATATTGTATCACAGATGGAGAGATACCGTGTTACAGAGAGTAAGACAGTACCGCAGAGAGAGAGACCATGTCACAGAGAGAGAGACCATGTCACAGAGAGAAAGACCATGTCTCAGAGAGTGAGACAGTACCACAGAAAGAGAGACCATGTCACAGAAAGAGAGACAGTACCACAGAGAGAGAGACCATGTCACAGAGAGAGAGAGAGACTGTGTCACAGAGAGAGACCATGTCACAGAGAGTGAGACCTTGTCACAGAGAGTGAGATTGTGTCACAGAGAGACCATGTCACAGACAGTGAGATTGTGTCACAGAGAGGCTGTGTCACAGAGAGGGAAATTGGGTCACAGAGAACCCTTGTTACAGAGAGTGAGATTGTGTCACAGAGAGACCGTGTCACAGAGAGGGAGATTCATTGTGTCACAGAAAGACCTTGTCACAGAAAGTGAGATTGTGTCACAGAGAGGCCGTGTCACAGTAAGAGAGATTGTGTCAAGTCAAGTCAAGTCAAGAATACTTTATTAGCATGACATTATTACATGTGTTGCCAAAGTAATATGTTACAATAAAACAAATCAATAACAATTTATAAAGAGTATAGTGGTTAAATATGATAGTTCATTTAATCTGATTGGGGGTTCTGGTCATGTGACAGTCTGCTACATATCTTGCTACTATCCTTGTAGCTTTGTTGTTTTCTCCTAAGAGTACACATAGCCTTGTCTTGTTCCGACATCTGTGGGAAGTCTGTTATTTCTTTCATTATTTTTGGGAAGTATTTATCCCTTAAGGGTTTGTATCTTGTACAGTACAAGAGGAAGTGCGCTTCAGTCTCTATGTCCCCACTGTCACACTGTGCACATTGTCTGGCTGCCCTGGGTCTCCATTGTGCCTGATATCTGCCAGTCTCTATTTCCAGCTGGTGGTCAGAGATTCTGTATTTAGTGAGTATCTGTCTGTGCTTTGGGTTGGTGACACTTGTGAGATACTCAGCTAGTCTGTACTCTCTGTGTAAAGACCTGTAACACTCCAGCGTGTTCTGTTGTCCTATCTGTTCCTCCCAGTGCCCAGTGTACCTCCCCTTCAGAGCTGTGTGTAAGGTGTTTGGTGACACTTGTGAGATACTCAGCTAGTCTGTACTCTCTCTGTAGAGACCTGTAACACTGCATCTTGTTCTGTTGCCCTATCTGTTCCCTGAGAGACCTTGTCACAGAGAGTCACAGGCCTCTGCTCATTGCCACAGACAGAGAGAAAGCACAGAGAGCAAGACCTTGTTACATAGAGTGATATTGTGTCACAGAGAGACCATGTCACAGAGAGTGAGATTGTATCACAGACAGAGAGATACCGTGTTACAGAGAGTGAGACAGTACCACAGAGAGAGAGAGACCATGTCACAGAAAGAGAGACAGTACCACATAGAGAGAGACCATGTCACAGAGAGAGAGACAGTACTACATAGAGAGAGACCATGTCACAGAGAGAGACAGTACTACATAGAGAGAGACCATGTCACAGAGAGTGAGACAGTACCACAGAGAGAGAGAGACCATGTCACAGAAAGAGAGACAGTACCACATAGAGAGAGACCATGTCACAGAGAGAGACAGTACTACATAGAGAGAGACCATGTCACAGAGAGAGACAGTACTACATAGAGAGAGACCATGTCACAGAGAGTGAGACAGTACCACAGAGAGAGAGAGACCATGTCACAGAAAGAGAGACAGTACCACATAGAGAGAGGCCATGTCACAGAGAGAGACAGTACCACATAGAGAGAGACCATGTCACAGAGAGAGACAGTACCACATAGAGAGAGACCATGTCACAGAGAGAGACAGTACTACATAGAGAGAGACCATGTCACAGAGAGTGAGACAGTACCACAGAGAGAGAGAGACTATGTCACAGAAAGAGAGACAGTACCACATAGAGAGAGACCATGTCACAGAAAGAGAGACAGTACCACATAGAGAGAGACCATGTCACAGAGAGAGACAGTACTACATAGAGAGAGACAGTACTACATAGAAAGAGACCATGTCACTGAGAGTAATACAGTACCACGGAGAGACCATGTCAAAGAGAGACAGTACCACATAGAGACCATGTCACAGAGAGAGACAGTACCACATAGAGAGAGACCATGTCACAGAGAGAGACAGTACTACATAGAGAGAGACCATGTCACAGAGAGAGACAGTACTACATAGAGAGAGACAGTACTACATAGAAAGAGACCATGTCACTGAGAGTAATACAGTACCACGGAGAGACCATGTCAAAGAGAGACAGTACCACATAGAGAGAGACCATGTCACAGAGAGATAAACAGTACCACATAGAGAGAGATAGACTGTGTCACAGAGAGAGAGACCATGTTACAGAGAGTGAGACCATGTCACAGAGAGTGAGATTGTGTCACAGAGAGACCGTGTCACAGACAGTGAGATTGTGTGACAGAGAGGGAAATTGGGTCACAGAGAACCCTTGTTACAGAGAGTGAGATTGTGTCAAAGAGAGACCATGTCACAGAGAGGGAGATTGTGTCACAGAGAGACCATGTCACAGACAGTGAGATTGTGTCACAGAGAGGCTGTGTCACAGTGGGGGAAATTGGGTCTCAGAGAACCCTTGTTACAGACAGTGAGATTGTGTCACAGAGAGACCGTGTCACAGAGAGGGAGATTGTGTCACAGAGAGACCTTGTCACAAAAAGTGAGATTGTGTCACAGGGAGATTGTGTCACAGAGAGTGAGATTGTGTCACATAGAGGCCGTGTCACAGAGAGTGAGATTGTGTCACACAGAGGCCATGTCACAGAAAGGGAGATTGTGTCACAGAGAGGCCGTGTCACAGAAAAGGAGATTGTGTCACAGAGAGACCTTGTGATAGAGAGGAAGATTGGGTCACAGAGAGACCTTGTCACAGAGAGTCAGGGGCCTCTTCTCATTGCCATAAAGATACAATAAGGAGACAAAGTCACCTCTTCATTGCTCCCTGTGGGATGACAGCAACTTTATTGGGGCCCCTGGTTCAGCCGACACCACACGAGGTACCTTGGTTCCCCCATCGCAATCTCCCTTACTGGTGATGTGTCACATCGCTTTTTTACCTGCTGTTTTTTTGCTTTCAAAATAAGCAAATGTAAGAACTGGCTTTATACATTAACTTATAGAGGGGCCCCACCATACACAGGGGCCCTCATGTTCCTATAGCTGGCGTGTGATGAAGATTACCCAGTAGCAACCACTCGATGCATTTTGTCTTTCTCCATAGGAAAACCCTAACAAATAAGAATTGTAGATGTGTAAAGATATCTTAGATTTTTCTATAGATCTATTTAAGGTTGTTTTTGTATGTATATTTTTGTGTTCTGAGGGTTTTTAATACTCAGGGTAAGTACATGACTGTTTTGTCTCCCTATTAATAATTGTGGGTCATTTTAAAAATGTAGTCAATACTATAATAGAAGTATAAAATTATACAAAATTAATAAATAAAAAAAAAATATTTTACAGGGCAAATTTCAGGTACAGCATTTTGTTTAACTGGAAATTTTCTACGCGTGTAAATGTTGATGGTTTAAAAAGGTGAATTGATAAATGAGTTACCATAAACTTCTCATAATACAGTGAATAGAATCACAATTTCTCTATACTGCACAAGGCAGAACATCCTGGCCTGTGGGACGGATCTGATTACCCAGAGAACTACAGACCACACACAGCTACACACCCAGCTTCTGCATATGTTCCTCTGGCTTTCCCTTTTTCAGAGCCTGAAACCCAAATTATTTTATTAACCCCATGGCTGCTAAAAAGGTGAGAATTAAAGTCAAAATTAAACTTTCATGGATCCGATACAGCATTTAATTTAAAAATACTTTTCAAGTTACTTCTATTATTAAATACATATTATTTGTTCTCTTGGTGTCCTTTGATGAAAAGCATAACTAGATAGGCTAACGTGCAGCAATACTGAGAGATAGCTGCTAATTGGTTGTTACACATATATGCCTCTTGTCATTGCCTCTCCAAAAGTGCTCCCAATTGAGCATTGCTGTTCTGGATACACTTTTAAATATGTGTTTATCTCATTCATAATAGTTAAACACACAGTTTTAAATCAGCAATATTGCAATAAAAATGTTCTAACACACTAAACCACATTCCGTTTGCACCTTTATATCTCTTTAATACAGAATAAAATTTCATGAACAGCTCACCAAGATCAAAAGGTTTCACAAAGTGAGAGGTTGTATAGTGACTACAGTAAGTGGCTGTAAAGTGACTATAGTGAGAGGCTGTACAGTGAAAGGCTGTAGAGTAACTACAGTGAGAGGCTGTAGAGTAACTACAGTGAGAGGCTGTAGAGTAACTACAGTGAGAGGCTATACAGTGACTACAGTGAGAGGCTGTACAGTGACTACAGTGAAGGGCTGTACAGTGAATACAGAGAGAGTCTGTACAGTTACTTCAGTGACAGGCTATACAGTGACTATTGTGAGAGGTTGTACAGTGATTACAGTAAGGGGATGTACAGTGACTACAGTGAGAAGCTATACAGTGACTATAGTGAGAGGTTGTACAGTGACTACAGTAAGAGGCTGTACAGTAACTATAGTGAAAGGCTGTACCGTGAGAGGTTGTATAGTGACTACAGTGAGAGGTTGTACAGTGACTATAATGAGAAGCTGTACAGTGACTACAGTGACAGGCTGTACAGTGACTACAGTTACAGGCTGTACAGTGACTACAGTGAGAGGCTGTAGAGTAACTATTGACTATTCTGAGAGGTTGTCTAGTGACTACAGTAAGGGGCTGTACAGTGATAACAGTGAGAGTCTGTACAGTGACTATAGTGAGAGGTTGTACAGTGACTAAAGTAAGGGGCTGTAAAAGTAAGTACAGTGAGAGACTGTACAGTGACTATAGTGAGAGGTTGTACAGTGAGAGGCTGTACAGTGAGAGGCTGTATGGTGACTATAGTAAGAGGCTGTACAGTGACTATAGTGAGAGACTGTACAGTGATTACAGAGAGGGGTTGTACAGTGACTATAGTACAAGGCTGTACAATGATGACAGTGAGAGGCTGTACAGTGACTACAGTAAGGGTCTATACAGTGACTACAGTGAGAGGCTGTACAATGAATACAGTGAGAGGCTGTAGAGTAACTACAGTGAGAGGCTATACAGTGACTATAGAAAGAGTTTGTACAGTGACTACAATAAGAAGCTGTACAGTAACTACAGAGAGTCTGCACAGTTACTACAGTGAGAGGCTATACAGTGACTATTGTGAGAGGCTGTACAGTGATTACAGTAAGGGGCTGTACAGTGACTACAGTGAGAGGCTGTACAGTGACTATAGTGAGAGGTTGTATAGTGACTACAGTAAGAGGCTGTACAGTGACTATAGTGAGTGTCTGTACAGTTACTACAGTGAGAGACTATACAGTGACTATTGTGAGAGGTTTTCCAGTGACTACAGTAAGGGGCTGTACAGTGACTACAGTGAGAGGCTGTACAGTTACTATAGTGAGCAAATATAGTGAGAGGTTGTACAGTGACTATAGTGAGAGGCTGTACAGTGACTACATTGAGAGGTTGTACAGTGACTACAGTAAGAGGCTGTACAGTGAGAGGCTGTACAGTGACTACATTGAAAGGTTGTACAGTGACTACAGTGAGAGGTAGTATAGTGACTACAGTGAGAGGCTGTACAGTAACTACAGTGAGAGGCTGTACAGTGAGAGGCTGTATAGTGACTACAGTGAGAGGTTTTACAGTTTGAGGCTATACAGTGAGAGGCTTTACAGTCACTACAATGAGAGGCTGTACAGTGAGAATCTGTACAGTTAGTGGCTGTACAGTAACTACAGTGAAAGGCTGTACAGCGACTACAGTGAGGAGTTTCACAGTGACTACAGTGAGAGGCTGTACAGTGATTATAGTGAGGGGTTGTACAGTGACTACAGTGAGGGGCTGTACAGTGATTATAGTGAGAGGCTGTAGAAATGTATAATCTCCAGCACCTGTGTATCAAACGGGTGACAACGCCATCCAGGACTCCACACCACAAAATGTCCCAAGTACAATGTAATATAGAAAATCATATGGCAGCACTCCAAGATAATAAAAGATGTAGAATTTATTTACATCTACTCCAAACAAAAATAGAACAACAACGTTTTGGGTGTTATCCCTTAATCATATCGCATATATCACATACAAGAATTGCACCCTATAAACCATAAATCCCTCCCCTTAATTACAATTAACACACCTTTGTTATACAAGCTATCAGGTAATTACAATATATCCTACCACCTAACGGTCATTAAAAAACCTACAATATCAAGCTAACATTAGCCATCTAGTGGACAAAATCGTGTATTGCATATATTATCCGAACTGTATATATATATATATATATATATATATATATATAACAATCAAAGACCCATTAAACACAATATATATTGAAATAATTTTTGTATCACATCAAATAATGCTATCATTTAGTAATATTAGTTACTATGTGAAAATTAAAATACTATTCTCACTAAGAATTACAAAAAAAACTGATAAATCAAAATCCTTATTCATGCCCATTGGGCCTTTGATTCTAGTTTATGGATCCAATATAACTCACGCTGTTTAAGCATAATCTCTCTATTGCCTGGATGTCTTGGAATGTCTATATGGTCTATAATTTGAAATCTAAGTTGGGACACTTGATGTCCAGCTTTTTGTTTAGAGTAGATGTAAATAAATTATACATATTTTATTATCTTGGAGTGCTGCCATCTGATTTTCTATATTATAGTGAGAGGCTGTACAGTGACTACAGTGAGAGGCTGTACAGTGAGAATCTGTACAGTTACAGGTTGTACAGTAACTACAGTGAAAGGCTGTACAGTGACTACAGTGAGGAGTTTCACAGTGACTACAGTGAGAGGCTGTACAGTGATTATAGTGAGGGGTTGTACAGTGACTACAGTGAGGGGCTGTACAGTGATTATAGTGAGAGGCTGTAGAAATGTATAATCTTCAGCACCTGTGTATCAAACGGGTGACAACGCCATCCAGGACTCCACACCACAAAAAGTCCCAAGTACAATGTAATATAGAAAATCATATGGCAGCACTCCAAGATAATAAAAGATGTAGAATTTATTTACATCTACTCCAAACAAAAATAGAACAACAACGTTTTGGGTGTTATCCCTTAATCATATCGCATATATCACATACAAGAATTGCACCCTATAAACCATAAATCCCTCCCCTTAATTACAATTAACACACCTTTGTTATACAAGCTATCAGGTAATTACAATATATCCTACCACCTAACGGTCATTAAAAAACCTACAATATCAAGCTAACATTAGCCATCTAGTGGACAAAATCGTGTATTGCATATATTATCCGAACTGTATATATATATATATATATATATATATATATATATATATATATATATATATATATATATATATATATATATATATAACAATCAAAGACCCATTAAACACAATATATATTGAAATAATTTTTGTATCACATCAAATAATGCTATCATTTAGTAATATTAGTTACTATGTGAAAATTAAAATACTATTCTCACTAAGAATTACAAAAAAAACTGATAAATCAAAATCCTTATTCATGCCCATTGGGCCTTTGATTCTAGTTTATGGATCCAATATAACTCACGCTGTTTAAGCATAATCTCTCTATTGCCTGGATGTCTTGGAATGTCTATATGGTCTATAATTTGAAATCTAAGTTGGGACACTTGATGTCCAGCTTTTTGTTTAGAGTAGATGTAAATAAATTATACATATTTTATTATCTTGGAGTGCTGCCATCTGATTTTCTATATTATAGTGAGAGGCTGTACAGTGACTACAGTGAGAGGCTGTACAGTGAGAATCTGTACAGTTACAGGTTGTACAGTAACTACAGTGAAAGGCTGTACAGTGACTACAGTGAGGGGTTTCACAGTGACTACAGTGAGGGGTTTCACAGTGACTACAGTGAGACGCTGTACAGTGATTATAGTGAGGGGTTGTACAGTGACTACAGTGAGGGGCTGTACAGTGACTACAGTGAGAGGCTGTACAGTAACTACAGTGAGAGGCTGTACAGTGATTATAGTGAGAGACTGTACAGTGACTACAGTGAGAGGTTATACACTTAATACAGTGAGAGGCTGTACAGTGACTATAATGAGAGGTTGTACAGTAACTATAGTGAGAGGCTGTACAGTGACTACAGTGAGAGGTTGGACAGTGACTACAGTGAGAGACTGGACAGTGACTACTGTGAGAGGCGGTACAGTGACTATAGTGAGAGTGTCACTATATAGCAGGGTTATAATACAATTTATTCTTTAAAATAACCTCCAATTAAAATGTATATATGAAACAATTGAAATTAATATTTATTCCTAAATTCTTTAGATTAGTTAAAATGTATATATACATTGCAATATATTTATGTAGAGACTAGATTATGAATCAAATTATACACGCTTATGCTGTTATAATATTCTTTACACAGATCATAAAAGATATACCATTAAAATTAACTTTACTCACAATGAATCACATTAAACTACCACAATAAAATACCAGAGGTTGTATATATTATTAATGCAGACAGCCAATGTATATGCCAATATGCCTGACCTGAAATAACCTCTTATTTAGCTATAAGAAGACAAATTCTAAAATATATATATATAACTGCAAATAACTTAATACACACCAGAGATATTTACTTACAATAATAAGCCTGACTTAGAGATATGAAATACAAAAGACCTTTACCTAGCAAGTAAAATTATTTAGCATTTGTGACTAGTTAAAACTACACAGGACTATGGATATAGCTTAAAACATTAAATATGTTCTTTGAATTACCAAATGCAATTTAACTGTTGCAACAAAATAACTTTGTTAATATCCTTCTGAAGGTATAGCCTCCAGAACTGCACACAATACTCAAGATGAGGCCTAACTAATGATCTATAAAGTGGCATAAGAACCTTACTATTTCTGCAGCAAATACCTCTACCAATACATCCAAGCATTCTGATAGCCTTACTCGCTGCATTACTACATTGTTTACTAAGTTTGAAATAATCTGAAATAATAATTCCCAAGTCCTGTTCCTCACCTGTAACAGTCAGTAATGACAAAAGGACCCTTCCATGACGGAAGAAATGTCTTCTCCTTAACAAACTTGAATCTGTGCAAAGGAGGGCTACCAAAATGGTACATGGTCTAAAAAATAAAACTTACCAGGATAGGCTCAATTACCTAAATATGTATAGCTTGGAGGAGAGAAGGGAAAGAGGTGATATGATAGCAACTTTCAAGTACGTTAAAGGGCTTAGTAAAACAGAGGCAGTGGGTATTTTACATAAAATGGAAAATTCAAGAACAAGGGGTCATGATCTCAAGCTGAAGGGTAGTAGATCCAGGAGTAATTTGAGGAAGCATTTCTTTACAGAAAGAGTGATTGATTTATGGAATAAACTTCCTCAAGAAGTAGTAAAGACAAACACTGTCGGGGACTTTAAAGATGCCTGGGACAAGCATAAGGCTATCCTACAAACTAGATAAGTTTATACTGTTAGGTAATATTGGGCAGACTTGCTGGACCTATGGCTCTTATCTGCCGTCAATATCTATCTTTCTATGTTTAAATATAAGAGTATGAAACAACCTTTTATACGTTACCAGAAACGCCAAATTGAAGTTCAGTTTTTTTTCAAATAAGTCCAGTTCACTTCATAAATTAAGAGAGGTATTTTTGCAATATGGATGAAAGTTAGGCCCAGATTTGCTTTATAGAGACTGGATTCTAAGACAACAGTTTGTCAGTCAAAATTCAGCAGCAAAGACCTCTTTTTTTCTCCTATGCATGAGGTTATATAACGTGATACACTCCACCCCATTTTTTTTCTTATCATTAGTTAACCTTTTTGGATACGCACCACAGAGCTTGTCTGTGATAGGTTACTGGGAATGCCATTTGGTTGTAACACTGGATTTAGGCCATAGGGGGAAGCAGACAAAGACACACATTTTCACTTTCAACACTGCTAACAGCTTAATATAGCTATTTATATATCTTCAAATGTATATTTAATATATTCACTATTTCTTGATATTAAGAAACTTATCTGGTCAATACATATGTGTCCCATCTGATATAATTTAGCATGTATATATAGAGACTAAACATGAGTATACTTCCATACAATTCTACTTATAATATTTCAAGAGATGCATTCAAAGTTACATTTTTTCTTATAAGGGGACTTAAAAGAATTTTAATACCCTCAGCATGAATTTGATTAATATATCAATTTATATTCTGATATAACATTGTTTTGAATGTATGAAATATGAATAAGGTATAATTCATTTAGCAACTTATTGTATGTATATCTCTTCACATTGGGAATTCTCTGTTTAATCCGATGCCTGCAATAAAAGAAATAGGGTTTTTATTCTGAGATTTTTGGAACACATTTTAAATTTATTTATGTAGCTAATCATTCAATACAGCAGATATATGTTCAATATAGTATAATTTATATATATATATATATATATATATAAATATATATATATATATATATATATATATAACAAATAACCGATAATAATATATATATATATATATATATATATATATATATATATATATATATATATATATATATATATATATTTATAGATGTTTTTAATATGATCTGTGTATTTTAAATTATTATGAAGATTAGGAGCAATTCCTTTATCTGAGATTTAGTTTCCCAAAAATAAAAAGAGAGAAGCGCTCAACCTGGAAACGAACAATAGCATAATAGCTTGTTCTATGGCTAGTTACCACCCAAGAAGCAGCCTCTTTTTGCTCAACATGTGCCTTTCACAGAGAAAAATTTTCCTGAAGCATATCAGTCTGATCCTGACTTCACAGTACAGTCCAGCCCCGAAATACCAGGCAATCCTTCTCTGAACGAGAGAAACAGCAAAACCCCAGACGTACATTTCGGCCTATTGTGGGCCTCGTCAGTGAGGTGCAGCCACATCCCTCTAGGCACACTGAGCAACGGGTCCACGTCTGGATTCCCGCATCACACTTAGGGAGACTTCCCAAAATGTCATAATTTGCATAAATAAAAAGAGAGAAGTGCTCAACCTGGAAACGAACAATAGCATAATAGCTTGTTCTATGGCTAGTTACCACCCAAGAAGCAGCCTCTTTTTGCTCAACATGTGCCTTTCACAGAGAAAAACTTTCCTGAAGCATATCAGTCTGATCCTGACTTCACAGTACAGTCCAGCCCCGAAATACCAGGCAATCCTTCTCTGAACGAGAGAAACAGCAAAACCCCAGACGTACGTTTCGGCCTATTGTGGGCCTCGTCAGTGAGGTGCAGCCACATCCCTCTAGGCACACTGAGCAACGGCTCCATGTCTGGATTCCCGCATCACACTTAGGGAGACTTCCCAAGATGTCATAATTTGCATAAATAAAAAGAGAGAAGCGCTCAACCTGGAAACGAACAATAGCATAATAGCTTGTTCTATGGCTAGTTACCACCCAAGAAGCATCCTCTTTTTGCTCAACATGTGCCTTTCACAGAGAAAAACTTTCCTGAAGCATATCAGTCTGATCCTGACTTCACAGTACAGTCCAGCCCCGAAATACCAGGCAATCCTTCTCTGAACGAGAGAAACAGCAAAACCCCAGACGTACGTTTCGGCCTATTGTGGGCCTCGTCAGTGAGGTGCAGCCACATCCCTCTAGGCACACTGAGCAACGGGTCCATGCCTGGATTCCCGCATCACACTTAGGGAGACTTCCCAAAATGTAATAATTTGCATAAATAAAAAGAGAGAAGCGCTCAACCTGGAAACGAACAATAGCATAATAGCTTGTTCTATGGCTAGTTACCACCCAAGAAGCAGCCTCTTTTTGCTCAACATGTGCCTTTCACAGAGAAAAACTTTCCTGAAGCATATCAGTCTGATCCTGACTTCACAGTACAGTCCAGCCCCGAAATACCAGGCAATCCTTCTCTGGACGAGAGAAACAGCAAAACCCCAGACGTACGTTTCGGCCTATTGTGGGCCTCGTCAGTGAGGTGCAGCCACATCCCTCTAGGCACACTGAGCAACGGGTCCACGTCTGGATTCCCGCATCACACTTAGGGAGACTTCCCAAAATGTCATAATTTGCATAAATAAAAAGAGAGAAGCGCTCAACCTGGAAACGAACAATAGCATAATAGCTTGTTCTATGGCTAGTTACCACCCAAGAAGCAGCCTCTTTTTGCTCAACATGTGCCTTTCACAGAGAAAAACTTTCCTGAAGCATATCAGTCTGATCCTGACTTCACAGTACAGTCCAGCCCCGAAATACCAGGCAATCCTTCTCTGAACGAGAGAAACAGCAAAACCCCAGACCTACGTTTCGGCCTATTGTGGGCCTCGTCAGTGAGGTGCAGCCACATCCCTCTAGGCACACTGAGCAACAGGTCCACGTCTGGATTCCCGCATCACACTTAGGGAGACTTCCCAAAATGTCATAATTTGCATAAATAAAAAGAGAGAAGCGCTCAACCTGGAAACGAACAATAGCATAATAGCTTGTTCTATGGCTAGTTACCACCCAAGAAGCAGCCTCTTTTTGCTCAACATGTGCCTTTCGCAGAGAAAAACTTTCCTGAAGCATATCAGTCTGATCCTGACTTCACAGTACAGTCCAGCCCCGAAATACCAGGCAATCCTTCTCTGAACGAGAGAAACAGCAAAACCCCAGACGTACGTTTCGGCCTATTGTGGGCCTCGTCAGTGAGGTGCAACCACATCCCTCTAGGCACACTGAGCAACGGGTCCACGTCTGGATTTCCGCATCACACTTAGGGAGACTTCCCAAAATGTCATAATTTGCATAAATAAAAAGAGAGAAGCGCTCAACCTGGAAACGAACAATAGCATAATAGCTTGTTCTATGGCTAGTTACCACCCAAGAAGCAGCCTCTTTTTGCTCAACATGTGCCTTTCGCAGAGAAAAACTTTCCTGAAGCATATCAGTCTGATCCGGACTTCACAGTACAGTCCAGCCCCGAAATACCAGGCAATCCTTCTCTGAACGAGAGAAACAGCAAAACCCCAGACCTACGTTTCGGCCTATTGTGGGCCTCGTCAGTGAGGTGCAGCCACATCCCTCTAGGCACACTGAGCAACGGGTCCATGTCTGGATTCCCGCATCACACTTAGGGAGACTTCCCAAAATGTCATAATTTGCATAAATAAAAAGAGAGAAGCGCTCAACCTGGAAACGAACAATAGCATAATAGCTTGTTCTATGGCTAGTTACCACCCAAGAAGCAGCCTCTTTTTGCTCAACATGTGCCTTTCGCAGAGAAAAACTTTCCTGAAGCATATCAGTCTGATCCTGACTTCACAGTACAGTCCAGCCCCGAAATACCAGGCAATCCTTCTCTGAACGAGAGAAACAGCAAAACCCCAGACGTACGTTTCGGCCTATTGTGGGCCTCGTCAGTGAGGTGCAACCACATCCCTCTAGGCACACTGAGCAACGGGTCCACGTCTGGATTTCCGCATCACACTTAGGGAGACTTCCCAAAATGTCATAATTTGCATAAATAAAAAGAGAGAAGCGCTCAACCTGGAAACGAACAATAGCATAATAGCTTGTTCTATGGCTAGTTACCACCCAAGAAGCAGCCTCTTTTTGCTCAACATGTGCCTTTCACAGAGAAAAACTTTCCTGAAGCATATCAGTCTGATCCTGACTTCACAGTACAGTCCAGCCCCGAAATACCAGGCAATCCTTCTCTGAACGAGAGAAACAGCAAAACCCCAGACGTACGTTTCGGCCTACTGTGGGCCTCATCAGTGAGGTGCAGCCACATCCCTCTAGGCACACTGAGCAACGGGTCCACGTCTGGATTCCCGCATCACACTTAGGGAGACTTCCCAAAATGTCATAATTTGCATAAATAAAAAGAGAGAAGCGCTCAACCTGGAAACGAACAATAGCATAATAGCTTGTTCTATGGCTAGTTACCACCCAAGAAGCAGCCTCTTTTTGCTCAACATGTGCCTTTCACAGAGAAAAACTTTCCTGAAGCATATCAGTCTGATCCTGACTTCACAGTACAGTCCAGCCCCGAAATACCAGGCAATCCTTCTCTGAACGAGAGAAACAGCAAAACCCCAGACCTACGTTTCGGCCTATTGTGGGCCTCGTCAGTGAGGTGCAGCCACATCCCTCTAGGCACACTGAGCAACGGGTCCACGTCTGGATTCCCGCATCACACTTAGGGAGACTTCCCAAAATGTCATAATTTGCATAAATAAAAAGAGAGAAGGGCTCAACCTGGAAACGAACAATAGCATAATAGCTTGTTCTATGGCTAGTTACCACCCAAGAAGCAGCCTCTTTTTGCTCAACATGTGCCTTTCACAGAGAAAAACTTTCCTGAAGCATATCAGTCTGATCCTGACTTCACAGTATAGTCCAGCCCCGAAATACCAGGCAATCCTTCTCTGAACGAGAGAAACAGCAAAACCCTAGACGTACGTTTCGGCCTATTTTGGGCCTCGTCAGTGAGGTGCAGCCACATCCCTCTAGGCACACTGAGCAACGGGTCCCAGTCTGGATTCCCGCATCACACTTAGGGAGACTTCCCAAAATGTCATAATTTGCATAAATAAAAAGAGAGAATCGCTCAACCTGGAAACGAACAATAGCATAATAGCTTGTTCTATGGCTAGTTACCACCCAAGAAGCAGCCTCTTTTTGCTCAACATGTGCCTTTCACAGAGAAAAACTTTCCTGAAGCATATCAGTCTGATCCTGACTTCACAGTACAGTCCAGCCCCGAAATACCAGGCAATCCTTCTCTGAACGAGAGAAACAGCAAAACCCCAGACATACGTTTCGGCCTATTGTGGGCCTCGTCAGTGAGGTGCAGCCACATCCCTCTAGGCACACTGAGCAACGGGTCCACGTCTGGATTCCCGCATCACACTTAGGGAGACTTCCCAAAATGTCATAATTTGCATAAATAAAAAGAGAGAAACGCTCAACCTGGAAACGAATAATAGCATAATAGCTTGTTCTATGGCTAGTTACCACCCAAGAAGCAGCCTCTTTTTGCTCAACATGTGCCTTTCACAGAGAAAAACTTTCCTGAAGCATATCAGTCTGATCCTGACTTCACAGTACAGTCCAGCCCCGAAATACCAGGCAATCCTTCTCTGAACGAGAGAAACAGCAAAACCCCAGACGTACGTTTCGGCTTATTGTGGGCCTCGTCAGTGAGGTGCAGCCACATCCCTATAGGCACACTGAGCAACGGGTCCACGTCTGAATTCCCGCATCACACTTAGGGAGACTTCCCAAAATGTCATAATTTGCATAAATAAAAAGAGAGAAGCGCTCAACCTGGAAACGAACAATAGCATAATAGCTTGTTCTATGGCTAGTTACCACCCAAGAAGCAGCCTCTTTTTGCTCAACATGTGCCTTTCATAGAGAAAAACTTTCCTGAAGCATATCAGTCTGATCCTGACTTCACAGTACAGTCCAGCCCCGAAATACCAGGCAATCCTTCTCTGAACGAGAGAAACAGCAAAACCCCAGACGTACGTTTCGGCCTATTGTGGGCCTCGTCAGTGAGGTGCAGCCACATCCCTCTAGGCACACTAAGCAACGGGTCCACGTCTGGATTCCCGCATCACACTTAGGGAGACTTCCCAAAATGTCATAATTTGCATAAATAAAAAGAGAGAAGCGCTCAACCTGGAAACGAACAATAGCATAATAGCTTGTTCTATGGCTAGTTACCACCCAAGAAGCAGCCTCTTTTTGCTCAACATATGCAAATTATAACACTTAGGGAAGTCTCCCTAAGTGTGATGCGGGAATCCAGACGTGGACCCGTTGCTCAGTGTGCCTAGAGGGATATGGCTGCACCTCACTGACGAGGCCCACAATAGGCCGAAACGTACGTCTGGGGTTTTGCTGTTTCTCTTGTTCAGAGAGGGATTTCCTGGTATTTTGGGACTGGACTGTACTGTGAAGTCAGGATCAGACTGATATGCTACAGGAAAGTTTTTCTCTGTGAAAGGCACATATTGAGCAAAAAGAGGCTGCTTCTAGGGTGGTAACTAGCCATAGAACAAGCTATTATGCTATTGTTCGTTCCCAGGTTGAGCTCTTCTCTCTTTTTATTTATGCAAATTATGACACTTAGGGAAGTCTCCCTAAGTGTGATGCGGGAATCCAGACGTGGACCCGTTGCTCAGTGTGCCTAGAGGGATATGGCTGCACCTCACTGACGAGGCCCACAATAGGCCGAAACGTACGTCTGGGGTTTTGCTGTTTCTCTTGTTCAGAGAGGGATTGCCTGGTATTTCGGGGCTGGACTGTACTGTGAAGTCAGGATCAGACTGATATGCTACAGGAAAGTTTTTCTCTGTGAAAGGCACATATTGAGCAAAAAGAGGCTGCTTCTAGGGTGGTAACTAGCCATAGAACAAGCTATTATGCTATTGTTCGTTCCCAGGTTGAGCGCTTCTCTCTTTTTATTTATGCAAATTATGACACTTAGGGAAGTCTCCCTAAGTGTGATGCGGGAATCCAGACGTGGACCCGTTGCTCAGTGTGCCTAGAGGGATATGGCTGCACCTCACTGACGAGGCCCACAATAGGCCGAAACGTACGTCTGGGGTTTTGCTGTTTCTCTTGTTCAGAGAGGGATTGCCTGGTATTTCGGGGCTGGACTGTACTGTGAAGTCAGGATCAGACTGATATGCTACAGGAAAGTTTTTCTCTGTGAAAGGCACATATTGAGCAAAAAGAGGCTGCTTCTAGGGTGGTAACTAGCCATAGAACAAGCTATTATGCTATTGTTCATTCCCAGGTTGAGCGCTTCTCTCTTTTTATTTATTTAGTTTCCCATGTCATACAGAGACTTAAAATGCCAGCTTGTCTGGGAGCTGTGCATGGGAAACTCCACAGGGGACAATTTACACTTAGATGATATGAGCCACATCTTTTGAGTGTATTGTATATACCACTATTCTTACAGACGAACCGTCTGTTCCTTACAGGGGGCCTGTAAGTTTTATTACCCATCTTGGGCAAGAAACCCATATATGGGCATATACATCTGAGGGCTCCATAATGCTAATATTTACTTTGAAGTGGCCCATCGGTCTTATCTATACAAAGGTCCAAATCCTTTGGTCTCTCTTGTGTAACCAAGAAGAAGGGGGGGTGTTGATCTGTTATGGCTACAGCCCACACAATTCATGTTAAGGGAGACTGCTGACCTGAAATATCAAAATTTGTTTGATACATATGTAGTTTATTTAATGTTATTCACAGGAACCCTGACATAATTCCCACTTCTAATTTTAAATAGATGTAGGACACATGTATTTGAATTGGCTTAAAGTCAGTGTACTGACTGATGCATCATAGACAGTCTTCTATGAAGAGAGTCCGCTATTTTTGAGCCCTCATGCACGCTAGCTAGGCATCTTTAATCAATAATACTTTTTTAGTGTATTTGTGGATATGACACTTCATTCTCCCTCTATGATTTGCAGTTGGGAACTAGGATGGCATGCTCACAACTGATTAATATGGACCCATTTATCCATAAAAGTATCATTTTTAGGTATCCTAATTTTATAGGCTACTGGAGATATTTTGTCAGTAATGACAAAAGGACCCTTCCATGATTGAAGAAATTTCTTCTCCTTAACCTGATCTTTTCCAAAGTTATAAAGATAAACTTTATCATTTATTTCATATTCCTTTTTTGGAAGTTTTGAGATCATAATAGGTTTTAGCGGCAGTTCCATATATTTTATTTGCTCCTTTGAGCAAATGCAAAGGCATGTTGCAGGTGCTTCCTTAGGTTCTCCACATATTGATGCATATTTGCAGCATTTATCAAGTTCTGGTCTGATGTACTGTACAGTAGATGTTGGGGTAGAACCATTCTTCTACCAGTCATCAATACAAAAGGTGACATCTTAGTAGCACTACTTGGAGTTGCTCTTAATGCCATTAGGACTAGAGGTAATTTTACATCCCAGTCTTTACCTGTTTCGCTCACAAACTTTTTGAGGATTTTCACAATAAACTGGTTGTAATGCTTCACACCACCACTAGAGGCAGCTCTATATGCAATATGGAGCTTTCTTTTGACCCCTAGTATTTTCCACATCTTGGTCATCACTTTGCTAGTGAAGTGGGTCCTCCGATCGGATTCGATTCTCTGAGGTAAACCAAATCTGGAAAACACGTGGTTGATGAGCAATTCTGCGCATGTTTCAGCACTATTATTAGGTGCACTGATGCACTCTACCCATTTGGTGAACAGGCATGTCACTGTTAACATGTATTTGTTACCTGTAGATGACCTAGTCACTGGACCAATAAAATCAATTTGTATATCCGACCATGGCATTACCATCCCTCTTTTCTGCAATGGCGCTCTATACGTTGGTGCAGTGGGTTGGAATTGTGGACAGATTAAACAACCTTGACATTAGGTTTGAACATCCTTCTACATATGTGGCCAAAAGGCGTATTTCATACGTTAATTTTGGTGCCACGATGACCTAATGTGGGAGCATCATGGGCATGTTGAAGCATGAGATCTCTGAACTTGCTGGGTACCACCCATTGCTGGATGCCAGTTTTGGAGGTTCTAATTAACAAACCATCCTGTAACTTGAATTATGATCTGGACTTCATTAAGATTCTAAGATCTTCCTTGTCAATACCGTCCTCTTTTGAGATGGGATTGCTTTCAGGATCTTCTCTGTGTTTATAGAAGATGCCTATAATGGGGTCTTCTTTTTGACTAGTGATCAGGTCCTCACTAGGAGAATCCTGACTTCATTGTACCAGGTTAGGCTCACTCTGTTGTTTGGCCTGGTTTTTGGTAATGTCTTCTACCTGAATTGCACCCATTAAGTGGTCGATATTAAGGAGTTCTCCAGGTATGGCTCCTTGTTTGGCTATTGAATCCGCAAGATCATTGCCTTTCTTATCAGGGCCTTGATTCCTGGAATGACCCTTGGTCTTCTTCCAGTGTATGGTTACCCCATTGGATACCACTAGATTATAAATCTTGCAGAACAACTTGCCATGTTTGACTGGTTTGTTGTTACTTTTCTGCATGCCATTTCTTTTCCAAGTTGGCAGGTATTCAACAAAACTGTCACGCACATAATTTGAGTCAGTAATGATCACAAATTAATGAATACCATGTTCAGTAGCCATCTCAATGGTTTTTAGAACAGCAGTTAGTTCTGCAACTTGACTGGATCTTGGTCCAATGTTGAAACCTGCAGAAATATTTGGGAATCCATTTGCCCAAGTTATACCAATGCCAGCGACTAGTTTGCACTCATTATAAATAGTGGCATGGTAAGAACAACCATCAACATATACCCAAGGTAATGTTTGACAATGGTCCTCGTATATTTTATATGGGGAAAGCAATTGTTCCTCCAGGAAATCATCTTCTAATAACTCTTCCCCATGATCCTTAGCAGTACAGTCATGGAGCTCAGCAAGCCCCTGTGTGACTGGATTCTTTTTATTCTGCTTGTAGCGAATTTCTAAAGGCCAGCCTTGTAAGGAAAGAGTCTAAGCTGTTATGCAGCTATTAGACAAATTTCCATCTCTTATTCTCTCACTTTGCAAATATAGCAAAGGCTGGTGGGCCATTTCTACAATAATTTTCTCGCCCTGTATATAGCTGCAGAAATTTTGTAGAGCCCATACAGTAGATAAGAGGGCTTTTTCGCAATCACTAAATTTTATTTCTACTGGGGATAGAGTTTTGCTCACATAAGCAATGACTTTGCTTAAATTATCATGCTTTTGGTATAAAACAGCACTCATGCTTATCTCTGTGTAACCTGTCTCTAAGTAAAAAGGTTTACCACCTTCAGGGTACGCTAAGCAAGGTGCTTGAGTGAGTTTTATCTTCAGCTCCTTGATGGCTGTCTCTTGTGTCTCACTCCAGTGCCATTTCACATCCTTCTTTAGAAGAAGTAGCAGTGGTTTAGCTAATTCTGCATAATTATCAATACATTTGCGAGAATAGTTTGTCATACCCAGGAATGATCTCAATTTCTTTAAGTTAGTTGGGTTCTTAGAATTTATTATAGTTTCCACCTTTTTCTTCTGAGAATTTAACCCTTCAGAAGTAACTGCATGTCCCAAGAAGTTTACACGAATGCGGCACCATTGAGCTTTTTGTAGGGATAATTATATACCTGCCCTTTTAAGTTGGCTGAGGACGTGTTTAAGTTCAGTGATGTGTTTTTCAAAGTCTGTGCTTTTGATTAAAACATCATCAACATAAGATAAGGCCCCCCTTTCCAGTGCATCAGGCATAGTTTTATGCATGAATACTGCAAATTCATGTCCTGAATTTATGTATCCAAACGGGAGCCTTTGGAATGCATACTGGACCTTTTGGAATGAGAATGCAAGCTTATACTGGTCCTCCTCATGTACCTTTATGGTCCAATATCCCTGTGCACAATCAATGGCAGTGAATATTTAAGATCCCTGCATCTGCGCTAGGCATTGGTCAATATATGGCACAGGCCAGCCAGACATGTGCACTCGTTTGTTTAGCTGTCTTAAGTCAGCACACAAATGCCATTGTCCATTGGGCTTAAGAACACCTAGAATAGGATTGTTATAAGAGCTGTGCACCTGTCGGATAATTCCCCTTTCTTGCAGATTCCTTATGATTTCTGCAAGAGAATCATATGAGGCTAAGGGAAGTCTGTATTGTTTAACAAAGACATGTGGTGCATTGGGATCGGTTTGTATTCTTGCAATGTGCAGGTCTGTAGTACAAACAATTTATTACAGAAGATAAAAACATTAAAATATTAAAATATAACTAATAGACAATGCTATAATACAAAAAGTAACAAATGATAATTTTTGCGTTGATCAAGCGCAATTCATAGTGTAGTATACAATAAAGCGCATTTGCAACAATCAGGAAAGAAACTGATACTTTAAAAATAAAAATAGAGAATTGATACTTAATGCTAAATAATAAAACAGTTTAAAAACAAAGACAGGAGATATCCAGACGGAGACTCAGTGATGTTAGTCGAGAATCCCAACAATGAGTTGTTACATGAAGAGGCTGGAATGAAATAAGGAACCGGATCAAACGGCAGAAGAGATACCAAATAAAATGTTGCTCTTTATCCTTGAAGTGTTTTGTCCCTCTAAGGCTTCCGTAGAAGACAGCTTTCGGCTATCCACTGGCAAAAAAGCGATTTGGACGAATATTCCGTTTGCATTGTATCGCCATATTGGAACGCCGTGCTCAAGGAGTTTGCTGTTACGTTAGGACGTGTAGTTTTCCTCTCTATGGCGGATCCTCCGGACACTGACTCCGGTGTAAGTAAAAGTGAAAACCTTTTATTTGGTATCTCTTCTGCCGTTTGATCCGGTTCCTTATTTCATTCCAGCCTCTTCATGTGACAACTCATCGTTGGGATTCTCGACCAACATCACTGAGTCTCCGTCTGGATATCTCGTCTTTGTTTTTAAACTGTTGTTTTATTATTTAGCATTAAGTATCAATTCTCTATTTTTATTTTTAAAGTATCAGTTTCTTTCTTGATTGTTGCAAATGCGCTTTATTGTACACTACACTATGAATTGCGCCTGATCAACACAAAAATTATCATTTGTTACTTTTTGTATTATTGCATTGTCTATTAGTTATATTTTAATATTTTTATCTTCTGTAATAAATTTTTTGTACTAAAGGTCTGTTGTACCAAATTTATGCAGATTTTGCATAATCTTTTAGATCACTTTATCAGCTCAGTTAGGCTATATACACATTTTGGGTCACTTTTTATATTAATTCACTAAAGTTATCCTTTATTATTTTTTTATTTTTTATCTATTTTAAGCTTTTGTTAGCGCCTATGTTTTAAGATTTATTTGGTACTTTTTTAAGGCCAAATTTCTCTTATACCCTACACTTAATCACTAGAGGCTGGGGAGTCCTCTTTTTTTTTCATAGGCTTAATAGCGTTTCACGGCGCAGTAAACAAAAACTTTTTTGCACTCGCAGGTCTGTAGTCCCACAGTCATAAGAATTCCTAGCAAAAATATCCTTGTACTCCATCAGGAGTTCTAGTAGCTGTTGGCGTTCATCATCACTGGAACAGCCATTTTCTCTTAGACTATTTGCTGAAATCCTAGAAAGATTTCAGGCTGTCCTATCTCATAGGCTTCTTCCAACCTTGAAGTGAGGTCCCCTTGATTATAATTTACATTTCCCCCATGACTCTGGGTATTGGGGTATTCTTGCTCTTTGATCGGCTGATCAAGTACCAGGGAGGCTTCTTCAATTTTACAGATGCCTTCCTCTGAGCTGAAGGGATAAATAGACTGAATTGTAAATAGTCCCTCTGACATAGATGCAAAGGATTGTTCTATTAATTGTTCTTCAGTTAAGTATCCTTCAGGTATTAGCCCAATTACATTATTCTAGAATCCAAAAGTGTAATAACTTGATTCCAGCGCATATCCTATGGTAGTTCCCTTGGATAAGGTGATATCCTGTGGGGTCATGTTATGCACAATACCATGTATTGGAATAGTTCCAATATATATTGTTATACCCAGATCTTGCATTCTATGGGAGATGCATATTAGTGTTTCAGAAGTTTTTAATTTCTGACCTATTTTTACCTGTAAGGATAAAAGGAATTTATCAGCCCCAGAAGGGATTACAACATTGTTAGACACCTGCATATTCACAGCTTATGGCAATTGTTGGTTTGATTTCAGGGCAGCATTTTCATCCTGAAATATTTCAGGGTCCCCCTTTAACCTGCTCCAGAGGCAAAGGTTAATCAAATCTATTTGTATGGCATATCTATGCAAGAGATTGTTTCCAATATATATTTGATTATGGGGAGTATTTAAAACTAAAAACAGGTGTTTTGTTGATTTATAACCTATAGAGATAGATAATAAACATTTAGCTGTGACATTATAGCTTTCAGACCTGTCATCCAGGCCATGGACACAGTGGTCTTGGGGAGAAAGATATTTAATCACTTTAGGTTAAGCTATCTGTGCTAATAAGCCTTCACTTATATAGCTAGCTTCCTGTTTTAATCTCAATTTGGCATCCTTGGTTTTCCCAAGGTCATGCACTCGAATAGGGATAAATAGATCCTCTTTAACTTTCACAATTTCTGCTTGGAATTGCGAATGATCTCCCTCTTTAGGGGATTTAGGGCCCCCCTTGTGCCGTCTAAGGAAATATTCGCTATCTTTCCAGGTGAAATTTTAAAAGTATTACCATCAGAGTCACTTGAAAGAGTCTGATCATCTATTTGTAGGATAGTGATTTCAGGTTCCTGAAATGAATATCCACAGCATCTGGCTTCTCTTCCACCACGTGACAGTTATGTCGGGTGCAAGATATACCGGACCACCCATAATTAATAGGCCTTTTTACTTGTGACCAGATTACATTATTTATGCAATCAATTATGGTACTTAATCGCTTAAGGAAATCGCTACCAATTATCAAACGATCAGTTGGCAGATCCACTATAATCCAAACAAACAAAAGATTGTTCCAGCCACCAACAATTTTAAAAGACCTTTATTCTTTCATTTTGGGTCTAAGCAAGAAAATACGTTTCAGGCCTGCTATAGGCCCTTAGTCATATTTTCTTGCTTAGACCCAAAATGAAAGAATAAAGGTCTTTTAAAATTGTTGGTGGCTGGAACAATCTTTTGTTTGTTTGGAGTATCTGCAGGACAAGGCAGATCCTGGGTTCCGTGCCCCACAAGCCAAATGTATTGAGGTGCTGTCTTCTAAAACCTTTTGTGAAGATCCACTATAATGACAGGGTGTCTTATTACCCTGTTCCCCAGCCTTAGTTTTAACCATGTCGTACCGTAGACTTTGAGAGAGTCACCCCCAACACCTATTAGTGAACTATCAAATTCTTTTAGTTTAGGTTTGTGGGTTGCTAGCTCATTTAGCTGTGTGTAGTACCTGTGGATAAAATAGTTGCCTGAGATCCAGTATCAATTAATCCCATGATAAGGGTAGCAACTGAATCCTGGAGTTCAGCACATACATAATATCTTCCTGCAGTTTCTACCATTTCACACATAAAATTTTCATGCTTACACAATTTTGGGCTTTGCAACGTTTTTCCTATATTCGCCACGTTACCTGAGGCAGAAGAATTTTCATTCTTACCAGTACTTTCCTCTGGAATAGGGTTGATAGGGTTCCTGTGTACTGCATCTGTGGGAATAAGGTTAGGAGAAAACTGCAAAGGAAGAGGTTTGTTAGAGCTTCCAGGCTGAGGTTGCTCGTCATCACAGCTAAATCGTCTGTTTCTGGGCTGCAAGGAGAGAACATGATTAGTACCATTATTGACATTTATTATTTTATTTGGTATATCGCTCCCCTCTCTCTCAGGTAATACTGCAGTATTTATGACTGTGCCTGTGGCCCACTGCTGGCCACTGGCTGTACTCCTAAAAAAAGGATTATTAGGGTGCTGAGCCGTCAAAGCTTGACTCATATTAGTAAATAGTGTACATAATTGACTTAACTGTGTACTAAGTTGGCCCACTTGACAATACAAGCTCTTTTTACCCATGGACCGATTTTTTTATTTCCCAGGGTATTGATTCCTGGATCCTAGGGATCCCTCAGAATCATAGCTATTGTTTCTATTTTGACGTGGTTGTCTTTGGGGTTCAACTTGTTCAGCTTTAATATCTTGGGGAGCACTATTTACTTGGGGTGTCTGGTTACCCTGAGAGTATTTTCGCCACTTTTGGTATTTATTTTTACGGGGGTACTAATTACCTTGTGGGTTTTCATCTCTTTGGGAATAATTATTTATCTGGGTATGTCCCCCATTTTGAGTATATTCTCTCTGCGCCTCGGCCCTTGATGGGGGAGGGACAGAATTAAAACTTTGTGGGGAAGGCCTGTTTTCTTGGGCCATTTCCGCATAAGTTTTCTTTTTAGATTCAAAGTTTAGGGGGCTAGGTGACACTCTAGTTTCTGCCTCAATTTTGGGACTGGGCCTTGGTTCCCTTTTAACCCCCTGTTCACCGGACTGCTGAATAGAGTATAACTTGGTACTCTCTTTTATCAGCCAGTCCAATGAGCAGTTCTCATCAAAATCTCTAGCCAGATTCATTTTGATGTGTGAGGGCAGTGCTTCAAAAAATAAATTCACAAATTCTGAGCTCTCAAATATGCGGTAGTCTTCAGCCATACTGTACGCACTTTTTAGTACAGAAAGGAATTCTATAGGGCTATTTTCACTGCGGTTTTAGTGCGATATTGCCCAAACTCCTTTTTGCACTGATTCTTCGTTTCACTCCAGGAATGAATATTCATATCCTTTCATAAGCAAAGAATTTGTTATGTTTACCCTCAAATACCCAGGGCAGAAATTTAATTTTTGACTGCTCACTAGTAACATTCATTATGGATAAAGCATTTTCATAAGTCACTAAATGGTCCATTATAAAATTGGTTCCCATGTTGGAAAACTTAGGTACTGCACCACTTAATTTTTTTTAAATTATTTTAGGGGTGTCATATATCTTATTAGATGTATCTTGGGCTTTCCTAGGGACCTTATTTTTGGGGCTGGAGCGTTACCTATCTGTCCTTTTACTATGCGGAGACCCCTTATGTACATTAGTACTACATGGGCTATTTGGGTAGCTGGCTCCGCCCTCTGACTCACTATAATCACGGTCCTCCCCCTCTGAAGTATAGCAGTCCCCTGAATTTAAAACATGCGGTGACTGTCTATGTGGGAAGTTTATCTCTGAGCCAATCAGTGACCTGTGTTTAAACTCTTCCCTAAAGTTCTATCATTCTGTCATTAATTCTTTAAGGTTTTTTAAAGTATCTGCATTATCCTCATTGCTAACAGAAGGGGGCGTATTATTGCTAGACTGCCTTTTATGTTCACTAAGTTCTTTCTGGCTTTGCGCGAGTTGTTTATTTAACTCTTGTATTTTGGCTAGTAAATTTAGGTTATGCTTATCTAAGGCGGCCATGTCTTGCTTAAATGTAACAATTTCATTTTCGGCCATTTCTAAACTCTCTTCGCACTTGCGTGATGAGCGAATATCATCTTCTAGCCCCTGTATTTGCAATTCCTTTTCTATAAGGAGTGTGGATATTTCGTCAATAATGCATATTACAAGGGGCCAGGATTTGAGTATTGGTTCATCCCGTTTTTTGAGATTTTTGCATTGATTAATTTATAATAATTCTTGGAACAATTCACTTTTTTCATTCCACCTTCTATTATCAATAGAAATATCTTTGGCCTTAATTGCAAGCATATCCATATAATCATTTAAATCACCCGCAATATTACACCTCTTTTTAATGTGGCCTATGATATCTATCTTAAGGAGATCGCAGTTAGTGAGGGGTAATTTTGGGGAACATATTTCAACACTAGTAACAGACATTATTATTTTGGCTTAGTATTTGGTTTAATTAAAACGCTAATACAATTTTGACCAACAAGAGAAAAAAAAATATTTAAAAATATTAATATCAATTTTGAAATATTAATACTAATTAAAAAAATATATATATATATTTTTAATTATTATTATTATTTTTTAAATAACAATCTATTTACTACAAAATATGTTATATCAATATGATAAATATAATAATCTTCTAGCGGTGCCTCAAGATATTATGTCAGTATATAGCAGGGTTATAATACAATTTATTTATTCTTTTAAAATAACCTCCAATTAAAATGTATATACGAAACAATTGAAGTTAATATTTATTCCTAAATTCTTAAGATTAGTTAAAATTTCTATACACATTGCAATATATTTATGTAGAGACTAGATTATGAATCAAATTATACACGCTTATGCTGTTATAATATTCTTTACAAAGATCATAAAAGATATACCTTTAAAATTAACTTTACTCACAATGAATCGCATTAAAATACCACAATAAAATACCAGATGTTGTATATATTATTAATGCAGACAGCCAATGTATATGCCAATATGTCTGACCTGAAATAACCTCTTATTTAGCTATAATAAGACACATTCTAATATATATATATATAGCTGCAAATAACTTAATATACACCAGAGAGATTTACTTACAATAATAAGCCTGACTTAGAGATATGAAATACAAAAGAGCTTTACCTAGCAAGTAAAATTATTTAGCATTTGTGACTAGTTAAAACTACACAGGACTATGGATATAGCTTAAAACATCAAATATGTTCTTTAAATTACCAACTGCAATTTAACTGTAGCAACAAAATACCTTTGATTTAAATATAAAAGTATGAACCAACCTTTTATACGTTACCAGAAACGCCAAATTGAAGTTCAGTTTTTTTTCTCAAATAGGTCCAGTTCACTTCATAAATTAAGAGAGGTATTTTTGCAATATGGATGAAAGTTTGGCCCAGATTTGCTTTATAGAGACTGGATTCCAAGGCAACAGTTTGTCAGTCAAAATTCAGCAGCAAAGACCTCTTTTTATTTTCTCCTATACATGAGGTTATATTACGTGATACACCCCACCCCTTTTTTATTCTAATCATTAGTGAACCTTTTTGGATACGCACCACGGAGCTTGTCTGTGATAGGTTACTGAGAATGCCATTTGGTTGTAACACTGGATTTAGGCCATTGGGGAGGCAGACAAAGACAAACATTTTCACTTTCAACACTGCTAACAGCTTAATATAGCTATTTATATATCTTCAAAGGTATATTTAATATATTCACTATTTCTTGATATTAAGAAACTTATCTGGTCAATACATATGTGTCCCATCTGATATAATTTAGCATGCCTCTATAGAGACTAAACATGAGTATACTTCCATTCAATTCTACTTATAATATTTTAAGAGATGCATTCAAAGTTACATTTTTTTATGAGGGGACTCAAAAGAATTTTAATACCTTCAGCATGAATTTGATTAATATATCAATTTATATTCTGATATAACATTGTTTTGAATGTATGAAATATGAATAAGGTATAATTCATTTAGAAACTTATTTCATGTATATCTCTTCACATTGGGAATTCTCTGTTTAATCCGATGCCTGCAACAAAAGAAACAGGGTTTTTATTCTGAGATTTTAAATTTATTTATGTAGCTAATCATTCAATACAGCAGATATTTGTTCAATATAGTATAATTTTAATATATATATATATATATATATATATATATGTTTTTAATATGATCTGTGTATTTTAAATTTTTATGAGGATTAGGCACAATTCCTTTATCTGAGATTTAGTTTCCCATGTCATACAGAGACTTAAAATGCCAGCTTGTCTGGGAGCTGCGTATGGGAACCTCCGCAGGGGCCAATTTACACTTAGATGATATGAGCCACATTTTTTGAGTATGTTTGTATATTCCACTATTCTTACAGATGGACTGTCTGTTCCTTACAGGGGGCCTGTAAGTTTTATTACCCATCATGGGCAGGAAACCCATATATGGGCGTATACATGTGAGGGCTCCATAATGCTAATATTTACTTTGAAGTGGCCCATGGGTCTTATCTATACAAAGGTCTAAATCCTTTGTTCTCTACTGTGTAACCAAGAAGAAGGGGGGGTTGGTCTGTTATGGCTACAGCCCACACAACTCATGTCAAGGGAGACAGCTGACCTGAAATATCAAAATTTATTTGATACATATGTAGTTTATTTAATGCTATTCACAGGTACCCTAACAAGAGGCTGTATAGTGACTACAGTGAGAGGCTGTGCAGTAACTACAGTGAAAGACTATACAGTGACTATAGTGAGAAGTTGTACAGTGACTATAGTGAGAGGCTGAACAGTTACTATGGTGAGAGGCTGTACAATGACTACAGTGAGAGGTTGTACAGTGACTACAGTGAGAGGCTTTATAGTGTCTACAGTGAGAAATTGTACAGTGGCTATAGTGAGAAGCTGTACAGTCAGTGGTAGTATAGTGACTACAGTGAGAGGTTGTACAGTGACTATAGTGAGAGGTTGTACAGTGACTTCAGTGAGAAGCTGTACAGTGACTACAGTGAGAGGCTGTACAGTGACTACAGTTTGAGGGTTTACAGTGAATACAGTGAGAGGCTGTAGAGTAACTACAGTGAAAGGCTATACAGTGATTATAGTGAGAGGCTGTACAGTGACTACAGTAAGAAGCTGTATAGTAACTACAGTGAGTGTCTGTACAGTTACTGCAGTGAGAGACTATACAGTGACTATTGTGAGAGGTTGTCCAGTGACTACAGTAAGGGGCTGTACAGTGACTATAGTGAGAGGCTGTACAGTAAGAAGCTGTACAGTAACTACAGTGAGTGTCTGTACATTTACTATAGTGAGAGACTATACAGTGACTATTGTGAGAGGTTGTGCAGTGATTACATTAAGGGGCTGTACAGTAACTACAGTGAGAGGCTGTACAGTGACTACATTTAGAGGCTTTACAGTGACTATAGTGAGAGGCTGAATAGTGACTATAGTGAGAGGTTTTACAGTGAGTACAGTGAGAAGCAGTACAGTGACTATAATGAGAGGTTGTACAGTAACTACAGTGAGATGCTGTACAGTGACTACAGTGAGAGGGTTTACAGTGAGAGGCTGTAAAGTAACTACAGTGAAAGGCTATACAGTGACTATAGTGAGAGGCTGTACAGTGTCTACAGTAAGAAGCTGTACAGTAACTACAGTGATTGTCTGCACAGTTACTACAGTGAGAGACTATACAGTGACTATTGTGAGAGGTTTTCCAGTGACTACAGTAAGGGTCTGTACAGTAACTACATTGAGAGGCTGTACAGTGACTACAGTGAGAGGCTGTATAGTGACTACATTTAGAGGCTTTACAGTGACTATAGTGAGAGGCTTTACAGTGACTATGAGAGGCTGTATAGTGACTATAGTGAGACATTTTACAGTGACTACAGTGAGAGGCTATACAGTGAATACAGTGAGAGGCTGTACAGTGACTACAGTGAGAGGGTTTACAGTTAATACAGTGAGAGGCTGTGCAGTAAAAGGCTATACAGTGACTATAGTGAGAGGCTGTACAGTGACTACAATAAGAAGCTGTACAGTAACTACAGTGAGTGTCTGTACAGTTACTACAGTGAGAGACTATACAGTGACAATTGTGAGAGGTTGGACAGTGACTACAGTGAGAGGTTGGACAGTGACTACAGTGAGAGGCTGGACAGTGACTACTGTGAGAGGTTGTACAGTGACTATAGTGAGAGGCTGTACAGTGAGAGGCTGTGCAGTAACTACAGTGAAAGGCTATACAGTGACTACAGTGAGAGGTTGTACAGTGATGATAGTGAGAGGCTGTACATTGACTATAGTGAGAGGCTGAACAGTTACTATGGTGAGAGGCTGTACAGTGACTATAGGGAGAGGTTTACAGTGACTACAGTGAGAGGCTGTACAGTGACTACAGTGAGGTTTTATAGTGCCTACAGTGAGAGATTGTACAGTGACTATAATGAGAGGCTGTACAGTCAGTGGTTGAGTAGTGACTAAAGGGAGAGGTTGTACAGTGACTATAGTGAGAGGCTGTACAGTGAGAGGCTGTGCAGTAAAAGGCTATACAGTGACTATAGTGAGAGGCTGTACAGTGACTACAATAAGAAGCTGTACAGTAACTACAGTGAGTGTCTGTACAGTTACTACAGTGAGAGACTATACAGTGACAATTGTGAGAGGTTGGACAGTAACTACAGTGAAAGGTTGGACAGTGACTACAGTGAGAGGCTGGACAGTGACTACTGTGAGAGGTTGTACAGTGACTATAGTGAGAGGCTGTACAGTGAGAGGCTGTGCAGTAACTACAGTGAAAGGCTATACAGTGACTACAGTGAGAGGTTGTACAGTGATGATAGTGAGAGGCTGTACATTGACTATAGTGAGAGGCTGAACAGTTACTATGGTGAGAGGCTGTACAGTGACTATAGGGAGAGGTTTACAGTGACTACAGTGAGAGGCTGTACAGTGACTACAGTGAGGTTTTATAGTGCCTACAGTGAGAGATTGTACAGTGACTATAATGAGAGGCTGTACAGTCAGTGGTTGAGTAGTGACTAAAGGGAGAGGCTGTACAGTGACTATAGTGAGAGGCTGTACAGTGACTACAGCTAGAAGCTGTACAGTGACTACAGTGAGAGGCTGTACATTGACTACATTGAGAGGCTTTACAGTGAATACAGTGAGAGGCTGTAGAGTAACTACAGTGAGAGGCTATACAGTGACTACAGTGAGAGGCTGTACAGTGACTACAGTAAGAAGTTGTACAGTAACTTCAGTGAGTGTCTGTACAGTTACTACAGTGAGAGGCTATTGTGAGACGTTGTCCAGTGACTACAGTAAGAGGCTGTACAGTGACTACAGTGAGAGGCTGTAAAGTTACTATAATGAGAGTCTGTACAATGACTATAGTGAGAGGTTGTACAGTGACTATAGTGAGAGGCTGTACAGTGACTACAGTGAGAGGTTGTACAGTGACTACAGTGAGAGGCTGTTCAGTGTGAGGCTGTACAGTTAGAGGCTATATAGTGACTACAGTGAGAGGCTGTACAATGAGAGACTGTAAAATGACTACAGTGAGAGGCTGTATAGTGACTACAGTGAGAGGCTGTACAGTGAGAGGCTGTACAGTGACTACAGTGAGAGGTTGTATAGTCACTACAGTGAGAGGCTGTACAGTAACTACACTAAGAGTCTGTACAATGACTACAGTGAGAGGTTGTACAGTGACTACAGTGAGAGGGTGTACAGTGACTACAGTGAGAGGCTGTATAGTGACTACAGTAATAGGCTGTACAGTGAGAGGCTGTATAGTGACTACAGTGAGAGGCTGTACAGTGAGACGCTTTACAGTGAGAGGCTGCAGAGTGAGAGGCTGTACAGTGAGAGGCTGTACAGTGAGAGGCTGTATAGTGACCACGGAGAGAGGCTGTACAGTGACTACAGTGAGAGGCTGCACCGCCTGCAGTACAACACATGCTTTTTGTGTTTCTGGCACAAGAGGAGTTAAACCCTATCAACAGCTATGGTTTCAACTATTACCTCTATGCTGATGATACCCAGATCTACCTATCCATCACTGCACTCCTTCTGACAATTCTCACATCAGCGACTGCTTATCTGGCATTTCATCCTGGATGGTCTCTCACCACCTAAAAATAAACATGTTCAAGACCGAACTACTTCTAATAGCCCCCATCTAACTCTACTCCAGTTTCTAATTGTTCTATCACTGTTGTTGACACCACTATCTCCCCATCACCCCAAATCTGTTGCCTTGGAGTCACACTTGACTCAAATCTGTCCTTCATTCCTCACATACAATTGCTTTCTTTATCCTGCCACAACCACCTACACAATATCTCCAAAATCCGTCCGTTTCTCAGTGCTGAAACTACTAAACAGCTAATCCACTCCCTGGTCATTTCCCAATTTGACTACTGCAATAACCTGCTAACTGGCCTCCCTCTCTCCCACCTCTCCCCCTTTCAATCCATCCTAAATACCTCTACCAGGCTAATCCACCTCTCCCGACGCCCTCTGTGAGTCCCTTCAATGGCTCTCCATTCACAGTAGAGTTAAATTCAAAATTCTCACCCTGACCTATAAAGCCCTCACCAATGCTGCCCCACCCTACCTGTCCTCACTCATCAACAAATATACTCCAGCCCGCCCCCTAAGATACAACAATGACTTGCTCCTTGCATCCTATACCATCACCTCCTCCCATGCTAGACTACAGTACTTCTGTTGTGCAGCACCAACACTCTGAAAGGCACCTCCCCCACGCTGTCAGACCTTCCCCTAATCTGCCTTCTTTTAAACGCTCCCTTAAGACATTTTTGTTCAGGGAAGCTTATCACCCGAACAGTTGCCCTCATCTATCTCCTCACTAATATTATTTTTACCTTTGAAGTCCCCACCTCCTGTTTCCCATCCTCCTACCCATCTAGATAGTAAATTCCCACCGGAATAGGGCCCTCAATTCCCCCTGTATTTGTCTGTAAAATTTTGTCTTTTATTGTATTGTTTGTACTTTTATCTTTGTACCCATGGGCAGCACTGAGGATTGGAATCTGTTGGCGCTTTATAAATAAAGAATAATAATAATAACAGCAGATAGGAGGGTCACTGCTTTGTTTATTACTGACCGATGAAGAGTACAATAATTAATTTGTGTGTTTAAGAGGTAGAATAACTGCTCTAAAAAGAGAAAATCTATATTGTATGTGTGTTACTGGCAGAGGGCTAGATTACGAGTAGAGGGTTATTTATTGATCCCACTTATGTGCTAACTAGTATTAAGTCTTTTGCACGTGACGGGTAGCGCTCATATTACAAATTAAAAGTAAAATGTTTTTGCACTAATTTGTCGAAGGCAAAAAGTTGAACTTGAAATATTGCAAGTCTTTTTTTTTTGTCTTTTTGTAAATAAAGTGTCAGATTTCACTGGAAGAGATAGTCTTAGCAAGAGCTGAAGCGAGTACAGGTTGTTGTCTAAACACCGGGAATAATAAGGGTTTCCTGTGTCCATTTACATTATGTGATCTGCTACAATATCATCAGACTCTGGAGAGCAAGTTATAATCATTATTTATGTACTTACTTACGGCTAGATTTGGAGTTTGGCGGTAAAAGGGCTGTTAACGCTCCGCGGGTTTTTTTCTGGCCGCACCATAAATTTAACTCTGGTATCGAGAGTTCAAACAAATGCTGCGTTAGGCTCCAAAAAAGGAGCGTAGAGCATTTTTACCGCAAATACAACTCTCGATACCAGAGTTGCTTACGGACGCGGCCGGCCTCAAAAACGTGCTCGTGCACGATTCTCCCATAGGAAACAATGGGGCTGTTTGAGCTGAAAAAAAACCTAACACCTGCAAAAAAGCAGCGTTCAGCTCCTAACGCAGCCCCATTGTTTCCTATGGGGAAACACTTCCTACGTCTGCACCTAACACCCTAACATGAACCCCGAGTCTAAACACCCCTAACCTTACATTTATTAACCTCTAATCTGTCGCCCCCGCTATCGCTGACCCCTGCATTACACTTTTAACCCCTAATCTGCCGCTCCGTAAACCGCCGCCACCTACGTTATCCCTATGTACCCCTAATCTGCTGCCCTAACATCGCCGACCCCTATATTATATTTATTAACCCCTAATCTGCCCCCCACAACGTCGCCGACACCTACCTACACTTATTAACCCCTAATCTGCCGACCGGACCTGAGCGCTACTATAATAAAGTTATTAACCCCTAATCCGCCTCACTAACCCTATCATAAATAGTATTAACCCCTAATCTGCCCTCCCTAACATCGCCGACACCTAACTTAAATTATTAACCCCTAATCTGCCGACCGGAGCTCACCGCTATTCTAATAAATGTATTAACCCCTAAAGCTAAGTCTAACCCTAACACTAACACCCCCCTAAGTTAAATATAATTTTTATCTAACGAAATAAATTAACTCTTATTAAATAAATGATTCCTATTTAAAGCTAAATACTTACCTGTAAAATAAATCCTAATATAGCTACAATATAAATTACATTTATATTATAGCTATTTTAGGATTAATATTTATTTTACAGGTAACTTTCTATTTATTTTAACCAGGTACAATAGCTATTAAATAGTTAAGAACTATTTAATAGTTACCTAGTTAAAATAATTACAAATTTACCTGTAAAATAAATCCTAACCTAAGTTATAATTAAACCTAACACTACCCTATCAATAAAATAATTAAATAAACTACCTACAATTACCTACAATTAACCTAACACTACACTATCAATAAATTAATTAAACACAATTGCTACAAATAAATACAATTAAATAAACTATCTAAAGTACAAAAAATAAAAAAGAACTAAGTTACAGAAAATAAAAAAATATTTACAAACATAAGAAAAATATTACAACAATTTTAAACTAATTACACCTACTCTAAGCCCCCTAATAAAATAACAAAGACCCCCAAAATAAAAAATTCCCTACCCTATTCTAAAATACAAAAATTACAAGCTCTTTTACCTTACCAGCCCTGAACAGGGCCCTTTGCGGGGCATGCCCCAAGAATTTCAGCTCTTTTGCCTGTAAAAAAAAACATACAATACCCCCCCCCAACATTACAACCCACCACCCACATACCCCTAATCTAACCCAAACCCCCCTTAAATAAACCTAACACTAAGCCCCTGATGATCTTCCTACCTTGTCTTCACCATGCCAGGTTCACCGATCCGTCCTGGCTCCAAGATCTTCATCCAACCCAAGCGGGGGCTAGACATCCACTGAAGAAGTCCAGAAGAGGGTCCAAAGTCTTCCTCCTATCCGGCAAGAAGAGGACATCCGGACCGGCAAACATCTTCTCCAAGCGGCATCTTCTATGTTCTTCCATCCGATGACGACCGGCTCCATCTTGAAGACCTCCAGCGCGGATCCATCCTCTTCTTCCGACGACTAGACGACGAATGACGGTTCCTTTAAGGGACGTCATCCAAGATGGCGTCCCTCGAATTCCGATTGGCTGATAGGATTCTATCAGCCAATCGGAATTAAGGTAGGAATTTTCTGATTGGCTGATGGAATCAGCCAATCAGAATCAAGTTCAATCCGATTGGCTGATCCAATCAGCCAATCAGATTGAGCTCGCATTGTATTGGCTGATCGGAACAGCCAATAGAATGCGAGCTCAATCTGATTGGCTGATTGGATCAGCCAATCGGATTGAACTTGATTCTGATTGGCTGATTCCATCAGCCAATCAGAAAATTCCTACCTTAATTCCGATTGGCTGATAGAATCCTATCAGCCAATCGGAATTCGAGGGACGCCATCTTGGATGACGTCCCTTAAAGGAACCGTCATTCGTCGTCTAGTCGTCGGAAGAAGAGGATGGATCCGCGCTGGAGGTCTTCAAGATGGAGCCGGTCGTCATCGGATGGAAGAACATAGAAGATGCCGCTTGGAGAAGATGTTTGCCGGTCCGGATGTCCTCTTCTTGCCGGATAGGAGGAAGACTTTGGACCCTCTTCTGGACTTCTTCAGTGGATGTCTAGCCCCCGCTTGGGTTGGATGAAGATCTTGGAGCCAGGACGGATCGGTGAACCTGGCATGGTGAAGACAAGGTAGGAAGATCATCAGGGGCTTAGTGTTAGGTTTATTTAAGGGGGGTTTGGGTTAGATTAGGGGTATGTGGGTGGTGGGTTGTAATGTTGGGGGGGGGGTATTGTATGTTTTCTTTTACAGGCAAAAGAGCTGAACTTCTTGGGGCATGCCCCGCAAAGGGCCCTGTTCAGGGCTGGTAAGGTAAAAGAGCTTGTAACTTTTTAAATTTAGAATAGGGTAGGGAATTTTTTATTTTGGGGGTCTTTGTTATTTTATTAGGGGGCTTAGAGTAGGTGTAATTAGTTTAAAATTGTTGTAATATTTTTCTTATGTTTGTAAATATTTTTTTATTTTCTGTAACTTAGTTCTTTTTTATTTTTTGTACTTTAGCTAGTTTATTTAATTGTATTTATTTGTAGCAATTGTGTTTAATTAATTTATTGATAGTGTAGTGTTAGGTTAATTGTAGGTAATTGTAGGTAGTTTATTTAATTATTTTATTGATAGGGTAGTGTTAGGTTTAATTATATCTTAGGTTAGGATTTATTTTACAGGTAAATTTGTAATTATTTTAACTAGGTAACTATTAAATAGTTCTTAACTATTTAATAGCTATTGTACCTGGTTAAAATAAATACCAAGTTGCCTGTAAAATAAATATTAATCCTAAAATAGCTATAATATAATTATAATTTATATTGTAGCTATATTAGGATTTATTTTACAGGTAAGTATTTAGCTTTAAATAGGAATCATTTATTTAATAAGAGTTAATTTATTTCGTTAGATAAAAATTATATTTAACTTAGGGGGGTGTTAGTGTTAGGGTTAGACTTAGCTTTAGGGGTTAATACATTTATTAGAATAGCGGTGAGCTCCGGTCGGCAGATTAGGGGTTAATAATTGAAGGTAGGTGTCGGCGATGTTAGGGAGGGCAGATTAGGGGTTAATACTATTTATGATAGGGTTAGTGAGGCGGATTAGGGGTTAATAACTTTATTATAGTAGCGCTCAGGTCCGCTCGGCAGATTAGGGGTTAATAAGTGTAGGTAGGTGTCGGCGACGTTGTGGGGGGCAGATTAGGGGTTAATAAATATAACATAGGGGTCGGCGATGTTAGGGGCAGAAGATTAGGGGTACATAGGGATAACGTAGGTGGCGGCGATTTGCGGTCGGAAGATTAGGGGTTAATTATTTTAAGTAGCTTGCGGCGACGTTGTGTGGGGCAAGTTAGGGGTTAATAAATGTAATACAGGGGTCGGCGGGGTTAGGGGCAGCAGATTAGGGGTACATAAGTATAACGTAGGTGGCGGTCGGCAGATTAGGGGTTAAAAATTTTAATCGAGTGGCGGCGGTGTGGGGGGAGCTCGGTTTAGGGGTACATAGGTAGTTTATGGGTGTTAGTGTACTTTAGGGTACAGTAGTTAAGAGCTTTATGAACCGGCGTTAGCCAGAAAGCTCTTAACTCCTGCTTTTTTCAGGCGGCTGGAATCTTGTCGTTAGAGCTCTAACGCTCACTGCAGAAACGACTCTAAATACCGGCGTTAGAAAGATCCCATTGAAAAGATAGGCTACGCAAATGGCGTAGGGGGATCTGCGGTATGGAAAAGTCGCGGCTGAAAAGTGAGCGTTAGACCCTTTAATCACTGACTCCAAATACCAGCGGGCGCCCAAAACCAGCGTTAGGAGCCTCTAACGCTGGTTTTGACGGCTACCGCCGAACTCTAAATCTAGGCCTTAGTAACTTACAGAACAGCACTAAATGGTAAATGTCATTTTGTCATAGCATAAAGCTGCACCAGTGAATCACAACTACTGTGCCTATGTTCAATCGTTAATTAAAATGACTTCCAAGAACATATTTACTTTGGAGTCGGCCTTGTTTTTTTCTGCATGAAACAACATTTCCAACTGCTCTATAATTCACACCTCTGCCAGGCGCCAGTCTCCCTGTAAATGGCACCGTGATCCACAGCATAGCAGAGGCTCTTCCCAGGCTGGTTATATATGCTCTAGTCACCGAAGTGTTAATATAATACCTCTCTGTACATCTGCTGCATCATTATATGTTGTGTTACACTGTCATAATGTATAGTACAGCAGTATGCTATAGATAGTACTGTTTAGTACAGCAGTATACTATAGAGAGTACTGTATAGTACAGCAGTATACTATAGATAGTACTGTTTAGTACAGCAGTATACTATAGAGAGAAGAGGGGTTTTATATATTGTGTTACACTGTCATAATGTATAGTATAGCAGTATGCTATAGAGAGTACTGTATAGTACAGATGAATATTATAGAGAGAGGAGCAGTATTATATATAGTGTTACACTGTCATAATGTATAGTACAGCAGCATACTATAGAGAGAGGAGCGGTATTATATATAGTGTTACACTGTCATAATGTATAGTACAGCAGTATACTATAGAGAGAGGAGCGGTATTATATATAGTGTTACACTGTTATACTGTATAGTACAGCAGTGTACTATAGAGAGTACTGTATAGTATAGCAGTATACTATTGAGAGAGGAGCGGTATTATATATATATTTACATTGCGGTCTATGGGAACAGGCAGTTCCCGTAGACCGCAATGTAAAGGCACTTTTCAGTGCCGTTTTTTTTCTAACACTCCCACCAACTTTAGACCCCAAAAAACTGCCTAGTGCAAATGTTTTTTATTTTTTAAAAAAAAATGCTACTTTTTATATTATTAAAAACTACAATGCCCACTATTTTGAGGGCATTCGGGGCACTTTTAGAAAATTAACCAGAGATCTAATCTCTGGTTCATTTTCTGAGCACTAATTGCTACCGCAAGCTCATGGTAGCAATAACCAGCTACTTGTAATGGCTGGTTAATTATTGCACTTCCACAAACGGGCAAATTTGCCCATTTGCGGGAGCACAATAATTAAACGATCCACTTGTAATCTAGCCCTAAATGTTTATATATGCACAGTATATATCAGTAATTAACTGCCGCATTGCGAAAGGTCTGCACACACATTAAATGTGTATATATGCACAGTATCCCCTTAAAGGAATAGTAAAGTCCAAATTAAACTTTCATGATTCAGATAGGGCTTGTAATTTTAAACATCTTTCTAATTTACTTTTACTGTATAATAAAATTTGCTTTGTTCTCTTGTTATTCTTAGTTGAAAGCTAAACATAGGTAGGCTCATATGCTAATTTATAAGCCCTTGAAGGCCGTCTCTGCATTTGACAGTTTTTCACCACTAGAGGGCGTTAGTTCATGTGTTTCATATAGATAACACTGTGCTCATGCATGTAAAGTTTTTTAAGAGTCAGCACTAATTGCCTAAAATGCAAGTCTGTCAAAAGCACTGAGATAAGGAGACAGTCAGCAGAAGCTTAGATACAAGGTAATTACAGAGGTAAAAAGTATATTTCTGTAACAGTGTTAATTATGCAAAACTGGGGAATGGTGAATAAAGGGATTATCTATCTTTTTAAACAATAATATTTTTGGTGTTTACTATTCCTTTTAAGGACTGGGTATTTCCGACAAAAACTTACCTAAAAAACAGGATTTTTAGCATTTTTGCCATCACTAAATTTAAACAGAAATGGAGCTTTGTTTTATATTTACCTATCAAAACTATATATTTTTTTTAGCAGATAACCCAAAGTATAGATCTAGGCCCATTTTGGTATATTTCATGCCACCCTTTAACCGCCAAATGTGATCAAATTAAAAAAAAACGTTAACATTTTCACAATTTTCGGTTTCTCACTGAAATTATTTACAAACAGCTTGTGCAATTATGGCACAGATGGTTATAAATGCTTCTCTGGGATCCCCTTTGTTCAGATGCTTTGGCATTGCTTTTTAGGAATTAGAAGGCCTCTAAATGCTGCTGCGCACCACGCTTGTATTATGCCCAGCAGTGAAGGGGTTAATTATGTAGCTTGTAGGGTTCATTTAGCTTTAGTGTAGAGATCAGTCTACCATCTGACTCATTCCACCCCCTGATCCCTCCTCAAACAGCTCTATTCCCTCCCCCACCTTACAATTGTCACCACCATCTTAAGTACTGGCAGAAAGTCTGCCAGTATGAAAATAAAAGCCATTTATATATATATATATATATATATATATATATATATAATTTTTTTTTTAATATATTTGCTGCAGTGTAGGTTTCCCCCTAAACCCCCAACCTCCCTGAATCCCCCCCAAAAGAAACTCTCACCCTCCCCACTCTACCTATTTGCCACAATCTTAGGTACTGGCAGCAGTCTGCCAGGACCCAGTTTGCTGAAAATTGGCAATTTTTCAAAAACAAAAATAAAAGTCCCATTTTTTCTGTAGTGTAGCTGCCCCCCTCAATACACTACCCCCCTCTCCCTCCCAGATTCCTTTCTGTTAACGGATCCCACATGGGATCCCCCTCATTGCCCCTACTCCCTCCCTCACCCTCAATGATGCAGTTTTTTGAGGGGCTTCCCTGTAGCGTGGCCGAGCGGTCTCAACCAATCCCGCCCTCCTCCTGCCTCCTCCAGTGATGGGCCGCCCACCCGCCTCCCGCATTACACTTCCACCCACCGATTGGCACCACCGCTGTGCAATGCAAAGAGGACCACAGAGTGGCCCTCTCTGCTTAGACAACTCTGCAAATCTATTTCTGCAGTGCCACACTGGTGGGGCATGCAGAAATTGCGCAATCTCGCTATTTTGAGCAAGATCACAGCCGAAAGAAGCCCAGGACTGCAGCGACGTACAGGGTACATCGCAGGTCCTTAACGGCACAATGACCAGTGTTGTACAGGGTACGGCGCTGGTAGTTAAGGGGGTATAAATCAGTAATTAAGTGCCGCATTACAAAAGGTCTGCACACACAATAAACGTTTATATATGCACAGTATAAACCAGTAATTAAGTACCGCATTACAAAAGGTCTGCACACACAATAAATGTGTATATATACATAGTATATACAGTATAAGTAATTAAGTGCTGCATTACAAATGGTATGTGTGCACTATTAATGTTTATATAGGCACAGTATATATCAGTAATAAAGAAACACATGACAATAGGTCTAAACACACTATGGGTTAGATTACAAGTGGAGCACAAAATAATTTACCAGCCATTACAAGTGGCTGGTTACTGTTGACGCAAGCTCGTGGTAGCAATTATGACTTATAAAATTAAGCCTAAACAGATAGTCTTCATTGTAAGTAGGGCATTATACAGCTAGCCTTCACTGTAAGAAGGACATTACACAGCTAGTCTTCACTGTAAGAAGGGCATTACACAGCTAGTCTTCACTGTAAGTAGGGCATTATACAGCTAGTCTTCACTGTAAGGACATTACACAGCTAGTCTTCACTGTAAGAAGGGCATTACACAGCTAGTCTTCACTGTAAGAAGGGAATTACACAGCTAGTCTTCACTGTAAGAAGGCCATTACACAGCTAGTCTTCACTGTAAGAAGGGCATTACACAGCCAGTCTTCACTGTAAGTAGGGGCATTACACAACTAGTCTTCACTGTAAGTAGGGCATTACACAGCTAGTCTTCACTGTAAGTAGGGGCATTATACAACTAGTCTTCACTGTAAGTAGGGCATTACACAGCTAGTCTTCACTGTAAGAAGGACATTACACAGCTAGTCTTCACTGTAAGTAGGGCATTACACAGCTAGTCTTCACTGTAAGAAGGCCATTACACAGCTAGTCTTCACTGTAAGAAGGGGCATTACACAGGTAGCCTTCACTGTAAGAAGGGGCATTACACAGCTAGTCTTTACTGTAAGTAGGGCATTACACAGCTAGTCTTCACTGTAAGTAGGGGCATTACACAGCTAGTCTTCACTGTAAGTAGGGCATTACACAGCTAGCCTTCACTGTAAGTAGGGGCATTACACAGCTAGCCTTCACTGTAAGAAGGGCATTACACAGCTAGTCTTCACTGTAAGAAGGGGCATTACACAGCTAGTCTTCACTGTAAGAAGGCCATTACACAGCTAGCCTTCACTGTAAGAAGGGGCATTACACAGCTAGTCTTCACTGTAAGAAGGCCATTACACAGCTAGTCTTCACTGTAAGAAGGGTATTACACAGCTAGTCTTCACTGTAAGTAGGGCATTAAACAGCTAGTCTTCACTGTAAGAAGGGCATTACACAGCTAGTCTTCACTGTTAGAAGGGCATTACACAGCTAGTCTTCACTGTAAGAAGGCCATTACACAGCAAGTCTTTACTGTAAGAAGGGCATTACACAGCTAGTCTTCACTGTAAGAAGGGCATTACACAGCTAGTCTTCACTGTAAGAAGGGCATTACACAGCTAGTCTTCACTGTAAGTAGGGCATTACACAGCTAGCCTTCACTGTAAGTAGGGCATTACACAGCTAGTCTTCACTGTAAGTAGGGCATTATACAGCTAGTCTTCACTGTAAGAAGGGCATTACACAGCTAGTCTTCACTGTAAGTAGGGCATTATACAACTAGTCTTCACTGTAAGTAGGGCATTACACAGCTAGTCTTTACTGTAAGAAGGGCATTACACAGCTAGTCCTCACTGTAAGTAGGGGCATTACACAGCTAGTCTTCACTGTAAGTAGGGCATTATACAGCTAGTCTTCACTGTAAGAAGGGCATTACACAGCTAGTCTTCACTGTAAGAAGGACATTACACAGCTAGTCTTTACTGTAAGAAGGGACATTACACAGCCAGTCTTCACTGTAAGTAGGGCATTACACAGCTAGTCTTTACTGTAAGAAGGGGCATTACACAGCCAGTCTTCACTGTAAGTAGGGCATTACACAGTTAGTCTTCACTGTAAGAAGGGCATTACACAGCTAGTCTTTACTGTAAGAAGGGGCATTACACAGCTAGTCTTCACTGTAAGAAGTCCATTACACAGCTAGCCTTCACTGTAAGAAGGGGCATTACACAGCTAGCCTTCACTGTAAGAAGGGGCATTACACAGGTAGCCTTCACTGTAAGAAGGGGCATTACACAGCTAGTCTTCACTGTAAGAAGGGGCATTACACAGCTAGCCTTCACTGTAAGAAGGGGCATTACACAGCTAGTCTTCACTGTAAGAAGGACATTACACAGCTAGCCTTCACTGTTAGAAGGGCATTAAACAGCTAGTCTTCACTGTAAGAAGGGCATTACACAGCTAGTCTTCACTGTAAGTAGGGCATTATACAGCTAGTCTTCACTGTAAGGACATTACACAGCTAGTCTTCACTGTAAGAAGGGCATTACACAGCTAGTCTTCACTGTAAGAAGGGAATTACACAGATAGTCTTCACTGTAAGAAGGCCATTACACAGCTAGTCTTCACTGTAAGAAGGGCATTACACAGCCAGTCTTCACTGTAAGTAGGGGCATTATACAACTAGTCTTCACTGTAAGTAGGGCATTACACAGCTAGTCTTCACTGTAAGTAGGGGCATTATACAACTAGTCTTCACTGTAAGTAGGGCATTACACAGCTAGTCTTCACTGTAAGAAGGACATTACACAGCTAGTCTTCACTGTAAGTAGGGCATTACACAGCTAGTCTTCACTGTAAGAAGGCCATTACACAACTAGTCTTCACTGTAAGAAGGGGCATTACACAGGTAGCCTTCACTGTAAGAAGGGGCATTACACAGCTAGTCTTTACTGTAAGTAGGGCATTACACAGCTAGTCTTCACTGTAAGTAGGGGCATTACACAGCTAGTCTTCACTGTAAGTAGGGCATTACACAGCTAGCCTTCACTGTAAGTAGGGGCATTACACAGCTAGCCTTCACTGTAAGAAGGGCATTACACAGCTAGTCTTCACTGTAAGAAGGGGCATTACACAGCTAGTCTTCACTGTAAGAAGGCCATTACACAGCTAGCCTTCACTGTAAGAAGGGGCATTACACAGCTAGTCTTCACTGTAAGAAGGCCATTACACAGCTAGTCTTCACTGTAAGAAGGGTATTACACAGCTAGTCTTCACTGTAAGTAGGGCATTAAACAGCTAGTCTTCACTGTAAGAAGGGCATTACACAGCTAGTCTTCACTGTAAGAAGGGCATTACACAGCTAGTCTTCACTGTAAGAAGGCCATTACACAGCAAGTCTTTACTGTAAGAAGGGCATTACACAGCTAGTCTTCACTGTAAGAAGGGCATTACACAGCTAGTCTTCACTGTAAGAAGCGCATTACACAGCTAGTCTTCACTGTAAGTAGGGCATTACACAGCTATTCTTCACTGTAAGTAGGGCATTACACAGCTAGTCTTCACTGTAAGTAGGGCATTATACAGCTAGTCTTCACTGTAAGAAGGGCATTACACAGCTAGTCTTCACTGTAAGTAGGGCATTATACAACTAGTCTTCACTGTAAGTAGGGCATTACACAGCTAGTCTTCACTGTAAGTAGGGCATTACACAGCTAGTCTTTACTGTAAGAAGGGCATTACACAGCTAGTCCTCACTGTAAGTAGGGGCATTACACAGCTAGTCTTCACTGTAAGTAGGGCATTATACAGCTAGTCTTCACTGTAAGAAGGGCATTACACAGCTAGTCTTCACTGTAAGAAGGGCATTACACAGCTAGTCTTTACTGTAAGAAGGGGCATTACCCAGCCAGTCTTCACTGTAAGTAGGGCATTACACAGCTAGTCTTTACTGTAAGAAGGGGCATTACACAGCCAGTCTTCACTGTAAGTAGGGCATTACACAGTTAGTCTTCACTGTAAGAAGGGCATTACACAGCTAGTCTTTACTGTAAGAAGGGGCATTACACAGCTAGTCTTCACTGTAAGAAGTCCATTACACAGCTAGCCTTCACTGTAAGAAGGGGCATTACACAGCTAGCCTTCACTGTAAGAAGGGGCATTACACAGGTAGCCTTCACTGTAAGAAGGGGCATTACACAGCTAGTCTTCACTGTAAGAAGGGGCATTACACAGCTAGCCTTCACTGTAAGAAGGGGCATTACACAGCTAGTCTTCACTGTAAGAAGGGCATTACACAGCTAGTCTTCACTGTAAGAAGGGCATTACACAGATAGTCTTCACTGTAAGCAGGGCATTACACAGCTAGTCTTCACTGTAAGAAGGGGCATTACACAGCTAGTCTTCACTGTAAGAAGGGCATTACACAGCTAGTCTTCACTGTAAGCAGGGCATTACACAGCTAGTCTTCACTGTAAGAAGGGCATTATACAGCTAGCCTTCACTGTAAGCAGGGCATTACACAGATAGTATTCACTCTAAGAAGGGCATTTTACAGCTAGTCTTTACTGTAAGTAGGGGCATTACACAGCTAGTCTTCACTGTAAAAAGGGCATTACACAGCTAGTCTTCACTGCTTCACTGTAAGTAGGGCATTACACAGCTAGTCTTCACTGTAAGAAGGGTATTATACAGCTTGTCTTCACTGTAAGAAGGGCATTACACAGCTAGTCTTCACTGTAAGAAGGGCATTACACAGCTAGCCTTCACTGTAAGAAGGGCATTACACAGCTAGCCTTCACTGTAAGATGGGCATTAAACAGCTAGCCTTCACTGTAAGAAGGGCATTACACAGCTAGTCTTCACTGTAAGAAGGGCATTACACAGCTAGCCTTCACTGAAAGCAGGGCATTACACAGATAGTCTTCACTCTAAGAAGGGCATTATACAGCTAGTCTCTACTGTAATTAGGGGCATTACACAGCTAGTCTTCACTGTAAGAAGGGCATTACACAGCTAGTCTTCACTGTAAGAAGGGCATTACACAGCCAGTCTTCACTGTAAGAAGGGCATTACACAGCTAGTCTTCACTGTAAGAAGGGCATTACACAGCTAGTCTTCACTGTAAGTAGGGCATTACACAGCTAGTCTTCACTGTAAGAAGGGCATTATACAGCTAGTCTTCACTGTAAGTAGGGCATTATACAGTTAGTCTTCACTGTAAGAAGGGTATTATACAACTAGTCTTCACTGTAAGAAGGGCATTACACAGCTAGCCTTCACTGTAAGAAGGGCATTACACAGCTAGTCTTCACTGTAAGAGGGCATTACACAGCTAGTCTTCACTGTAAGAAGGGCATTACACAGCTAGTCTTCACTGTAAGTAGGGGCATTACAAAGCTAGTCTTCACTGTAAGAAGGGCATTATACAGCTAGTCTTCACTGTAAGAAGGGACATTACACAGCTAGTCTTTACTGTAAGAAGGGCATTATACAGCCAGTCTTCACTGTAAGAAGGGACATTACACAGCTAGTCTTCACTGTAAGAAGGGCATTACACAGCTAGTCTTCACTGTAAGAAGGGCATTACACAGCTAGCCTTCACTGTAAGAAGGGCATTACACAGCTAGCCTTCACTGTAAGAAGGGCATTACACAGCTAGTCCTCACTGTAAGAAGGCCATTACACAGCTAGTCTTCACTGTAAGAAGGGCATTACACAGCTAGTCTTCACTGTAAGAAGGGCATTACACAGGTAGTCTTCACTGTAAGAAGGCCATTACACAGATAGTCTTCACTGTAAGAAGGGCATTACACAGCTAGTCTTCACTGTAAGAAGGCCATTACACAGCAAGTCTTTACTGTAAGAAGGGCATTACACAGCTAGCCTTCACTGTAAGAAGGGCATTACACAGCTAGTCTTCACTGTAAGTAGGGCATTACACAGCTAGCCTTCACTGTAAGTAGGGCATTACACAGCTAGCCTTCACTGTAAGAAGGGCATTACACAGCTAGCCTTCACTGTAAGAAGGGCATTACACAGCTAGTCTTCACTGTAAGAAGGGCATTACACAGCTAGTCTTCACTGTAAGAAGGCCATTACACAGCTAGCCTTCACTGTAAGAAGGGCATTACACAGCTAGTCTTCACTGTAAGGAGGGCATTACACAGCTAGTCTTCACTGTAAGAAGGCCATTACACAGCTAGTCTTCACTGTAAGTAGGGCATTACACAGCAAGTCTTCACTGTAAGTAGGGCATTACACAGCTAGTCTTCATTGTAAGTAGGGCATTATACAGCTAGCCTTCACTGTAAGAAGGGCATTACACAGCTAGTCTTCACTGTAAGAAGGGCATTACACAGCTAGTCTTCACTGTAAGAAGGGCATTACACAGCTAGTCTTCACTGTAAGAAGGGCATTACACAGCTAGCCTTCACTGTAAGCAGGGCATTACACAGCTAGTCTTCACTCTAAGAAGGGCATTATACAGCTAGTCTTTACTGTAAGTAGGGGCATTACACAGCTAGTCTTCACTGTAAGAAGGGCATTACACAGCTAGTCTTCACTGTAAGAAGGGCATTACACAGCTAGTCTTCACTGTAAGAAGGGACATTACACAGCTAGTCTTTACTGTAAGAAGGGAATTACACAGCTAGCCTTCACTGTAAGTAGGGCATTATACAGCTAGTCTTCACTGTAAGAAGGGACATTACACAGCTAGCCTTCACTGTAAGAAGGGGCATTACACAGCTAGCCTTCACTGTAAGAAGGGGCATTACACAGCTAGTCTTCACTGTAAGTAGGGCATTACACAGCTAGTCTTCACTGTAAGAAGGGCATTACACAGCTAGTCTTCACTGTAAGGACATTACACAGCTAGTCTTCACTGTAAGAAGGCCATTACACAGCTAGTCTTCACTGTAAGAAGGCCATTACACAGCTAGTCTTTACTGTAAGAAGGGCATTACACAGCTAGTCTTCACTGTAAGAAGGGCATTACACAGCTAGTCTTCACTGTAAGGAGGGCATTATACAACTAGCCTTCACTGTAAGAAGGGCATTACACAGCTAGTCTTCACTGTAAGAAGGCCATTACACAGCAAGTCTTTACTGTAAGAAGGGCATTACACAGCTAGTCTTCACTGTAAGAAGGGCATTAAACAGCTAGTCTTCACTGTAAGCAGGGAATTATACAGCTAGTCTTCACTGTAAGTAGGGCATTACACAGCTAGCCTTCACTGTAAGAAGGCCATTACACAGCTAGCCTTCACTGTAAGAAGGGCATTACACAGCTAGTCTTCACTGTAAGAAGGGCATTACACAGCTAGTCTTCACTGTAAGAATGGCATTACACAGCTAGTCTTCACTGTAAGAAGGGCATTACACAGCTAGCCTTCACTGTAAGAAGGCCATTACACAGCTAGTCTTCACTGTAAGAAGGGCATTACACAGCTAGCCTTCACTGTAAGAAGGGCATTACACAGCTAGTCTTCACTGTAAGTAGGGCATTACACAGCTAGTCTTCACTGTAAGAAGGACATTACACATGTAGCCTTCACTGCAAGTAGGACATTACACAGCTAGTCTTCACTGTAAATAGGACATTACACAGCTAGCCTTCACTGTAAGTAGGGCATTACACAGCTAGTCTTCACTGTAAGAAGGGCATTACACAGCTAGTCTTCACTGTAAGAAGGACATTACACAGCTAGTCTTCACTGTAAGAAGGGCACTATACAGCTAGCCTTCATTGTAAGAAGGGCATTACACAACTAGTCTTCACTGTAAGAAGGGGCATTACACAGCTAGCCTTCACTGTAAGAAGGGGCATTACACAACTAGTCTTCACTGTAAGAAGGGCATTACACAGCTAGTCTTCACTGTAAGAATGGCATTACACAGCTAGCCTTCACTGTAAGGAGGGCATTACACAACTAGCCTTCACTGTAAGAAGGGCATTACACAGCTAGCCTTCACTGTAAGTAGGGCATTACAAAGCTAGCCTTCACTGTAAGAAGGGCATTACACAGCTAGCCTTCACTGTAAATAGAGCATTACACAACTAGCCTTCACTGTAAGAAGGCCATTACACAGCTAGCCTTCACTGTAAGAAGGGCATTACACAGCTAGCCTTCACTGTAAGAAGGGCATTACACAGCTAACCTTCACTGTAAGAAGGCCATTACACAGCTAGCCTTCACTGTAAGAAGGGCATTACACAGCTAACCTTCACTGTAAGAAGGCCATTACACAGCTAGCCTTCATTGTAAGAAGGGCATTACACAGCTAGTCTTCACTGTAAGTAGGGCATTATACAGCTAGTCTTCACTGTAAGAAGGGCATTAAACAGCTAGTCTTCACTGTAAGAAGGGCATTACACAGCTAGTCTTCACTGTAAGAAGGGCATTACACAGCTAGTCTTCACTGTAAGAAGGGCATTACACAGCTAGTCTTCACTGTAAGTAGGGCATTACACAGCAAGTCTTCACTGTACGTAGGGTATTATACAGCTAGTCTTCACTGTAAGTAGGGCATTACACAGCTAGTCTTCACTGTAAGCAGGGCATTACACAGCTAGTCTTCACTGAAAGAAGGGCATTATACAGCTAGTCTTCACTGTAAGAAGGGGCATTACACAGCTAGCCTTCACTGTAAGTAGGGGCATTACACAGCTAGTCTTCACTGTAAGAAGGGCATTACACAGCTAGCCTTCACTGTAAGCAGGGCATTACACAGCAAGCCTTCACTGTAAGCAGGGCATTACACAGCTAGTCTTCACCTTAAGAAGGGCATTATACAACTAGTCTTCACTTTAAGTAGGGGCATTACACAGCTAGTCCTCACTGTAAGAAGGGGCATTACACAGCTAGTCTTCACTGTAAGTAGGGGCATTGCACAGCTAGTCTTCACCTTAAGAAGGGCATTATACAACTAGTCTTGACTGTAAGTAGGGGCATTACACAGCTAGTCCTCACTGTAAGAAGGGGCATTACACAGCTAGTCTTCACTGTAAGTAGGGGCATTGCACAGCTAGTCTTTACTGTAAGAAGGGCATTAAACAGCTAGTCTTTACTGTAAGAAGGGCATTACACAGCTAGCCTTCACTGTAAGAAGGGCATTACACAGCTAGCCTTCACTGTAAGCAGGGCATTACACAGATAATCTTCACTCTAAGAAGGGCTTTATACAGCTAGTCTTTACTGTAAGTAGGGGCATTACACAGCTAGTCTTCACTGTAAAAAGGGCATTACACAGCTAGTCTTCACTGCTTCACTGTAAGTAGGGCATTACACAGTTAGTCTTCACTGTAAGAAGGGTATTATACAGCTAGTCTTCACTGTAAGAAGGGCATTACACAGCTAGTATTCACTGTAAGAAGGGCATTACACAGCTAGTCTTCACTGTAAGAAGGGAATTACACAGCTAGTCTTCACTGTAAGAAGGGCATTACACAGCTAGTCTTCACTGTAAGAAGGGGCATTACATAACTAGTCTTCACTGTAAGAAGGGCATTACACAGCTAGTCTTCACTGTAAGAATGGAATTACACAGCTAGCCTTCACTGTAAGAAGGGCATTACACAGCTAGTCTTCACTGTAAGAAGGGCATTACACAGCTAGTCTTCACTGTAAGAAGGGCATTACACAGCTAGTCTTCACTGTAAGAAGGGCATTACACAGCTAGCCTTCACTGTAAGCAGGGCATTACAGAGATAGTCTTCACTCTAAGAAGGGCATTATACAGCTAGTCTTTACTGTAAGTAAGGGCATTACACAGCTAGCCTTCACTGTAAGCAGGGCATTACACAGATAGTCTTCACTCTAAGAAGGGTATTATACAGCTAGTCTTCACTGTAAGAAGGGCATTACACAGCTAGTCTTCACTGTAAAAAGGGCATTACACAGCTAGTCTTCACTGTAAGAAGGGCATTACACAGCTAGCCTTCACTGTAAGAAGGGCATTACACAGCTAGTCTTCACTGTAAGAAGGGCATTACACAGCTAGTCTTCACTGCTTCACTGTAAGTAGGGCATTACACAGTTAGTCTTCACTGTAAGAAGGGCATTACACAGCTAGTCTTCACTGCAAGAAGGGCATTACACAGCTAGTCTTCACTGTAAGAAGGGCATTACACAGCTAGTCCTTACTGTAAGAAGGGCATTACACAGCTAGTCTTCACTGTAAGAAGGGAATTACACAGCTAGTCTTCACTGTAAGAAGGGCATTACACAGCTAGTCTTCACTGTAAGAAGGGCATTGCACAGCTAGCCTTCACTGTAAGAAGGGCATTACACAGCTAGTCTTCACTGTAAGAAGGGCATTACACAGCTATTCTTCACTGTAATAAGGGCATTACACAGCTAGTCTTCACTGTAAGAAGGGCATTACACAGCTAGTCTTCACTGTAAGAAGGGCATTACACAGCTAGCCTTCACTGTAAGAAGGGCATTACACAGCTAGTCTTCACTGTAAGAAGGGCATTACACAGCTAGTCTTCACTGTAAGAAGGCCATTACACAGCTAGCCTTCACTGTAAGAAGGGCATTACACAGCTAGTCTTCACTGTAAGAAGGGCATTACACAGCTAGTCTTCACTGTAAGAAGGGCATTACACAGCTAGCCTTCACTGTAAGAAGGGCATTACACAGCTAGTCCTCACTGTAAGAAGGGCATTACACAGCTAGTCTTCACTGTAAGAAGGCCATTACACAGCTAGCCTTCACTGTAAGAAGGGCATTACACAGCTAGTCTTCACTGTAAGAAGGGCATTACACAGCTAGCCTTCACTGTAAGAAGGGCATTACACAGCTAGTCTTCACTGTAAGAAGGGCAATTACACAGCTAGTCTTCACTGTAAGAAGGGCATTGCACAGCTAGTCTTCACTGTAAGAAGGGCATTACACAGCTAGTCTTCACTGTAAGAAGGGCATTACACAGCTAGTCTTCACTGTAAGAATGGCATTACACAGCTAGTCTTCACTGTAAAAAGGGCATTACACAGCTAGTCTTCACTGTAAGAAGGGCATTACACAGCTAGCCTTCACTGTAAGAAGGGCATTACACAGCTAGTCTTCACTGTAAGAAGGGCATTACACAGCTAGTCTTCACTGTAAGAAGGGCATTACACAGCTAGTCTTCACTGTAAGAAGGGCATTACACAGCTAGTCTTCACTGTAAGAAGGGCATTACACAGCTAGTCTTCACTGTAAGAATGGCATTACACAGCTAGTCTTCACTGTAAGAAGGACATTACACATGTAGCCTTCACTGCAAGTAGGACATTACACAGCTAGTCTTCACTGTAAATAGGGCATTACACAGCTAGCCTTCACTGTAAGAAGTGCATTACACAGCCTGTCTTCACTGTAAGAAGGACATTACACAGCTAGTCTTCACTGTAAGAAGGGCATTACACAGCTAGTCTTCACTGTAAGAAGGACATTACACAGCTAGTCTTCACTGTAAGAAGGGCATTACACAGCTAGTCTTCACTGTAAGAAGGACATTACACAGCTAGTCTTCACTGTAAGTAGGGGCATTACACAGCTAGTCTTCACTGTAAGAAGGGGCATTACACAGCTAGCCTTCACTGTAAGAAGGGGCATTACACAACTAGTCTTCACTGTAAGAAGGGGCATTACACAGGTAGCCTTCACTGTAAGGAGGGCATTACACAGCTAGTCTTCACTGTAAGAAGGGCATTACACAGCTATTCTTCACTGTAAGAATGGCATTACACAGCTAGCCTTCACTGTAAGGAGGGCATTACACAGCTAGCCTTCACTGTAAGAAGGGCATTACACAGCTAGCCTTCACTGTAAGTAGGGCATTACAAAGCTAGCCTTCACTGTAAGAAGGGCATTACACAGCTAGCCTTCACTGTAAATAGAGCATTACACAACTAGCCTTCACTGTAAGAAGGGCATTACACAGCTAGCCTTCACTGTAAGTAGGGCATTACACAGCTAGCCTTCACTGTAAGAAGGGCATTACACAGCTAGCCTTCACTGTAAGAAGGGCATTACACAGCTAGCCTTCACTGTAAGAAGGGCATTACACAGATAACCTTCACTGTAAGAAGGCCATTACACAGCTAGCCTTCACTGTAAGAAGGGCATTACACAGCTAACCTTCACTGTAAGAAGGCCATTACACAGCTAGCCTTCATTGTAAGAAGGGCATTACACAGCTAGACTTCACTGTAAGTAGGGCATTATACAGCTAGTCTTCACTGTAAGAAGGGCATTAAACAGCTAGTCTTCACTGTAAGAAGGGCATTACACAGCTAGTCTTCACTGTAAGAAGGGCATTACACAGCTAGTCTTCACTGTAAGGAGGGCATTACACAGCTAGTCTTCACTGTAAGAAGGCCATTACACAGCTAGTCTTCACTGTAAGTAGGGCATTACACAGCAAGTCTTCACTGTAAGTAGGGCATTATACAGCTAGTCTTCACTGTAAGTAGGGCATTACACAGCTAGTCTTCACTGTAAGCAGGGCATTACACAGCTAGTCTTCACTGTAAGAAGGGCATTATACAGCTAGTCTTCACTGTAAGAAGGGGCATTACACAGCTAGCCTTCACTGTAAGAAGGGGCATTACACAGCTAGTCTTCACTGTAAGAAGGGCATTACACAGCTAGCCTTCACTGTAAGCAGGGCATTACACAGCAAGCCTTCACTGTAAGCAGGGCATTACACAGCTAGTCTTCACCTTAAGAAGGGCATTATACAACTAGTCTTCACTTTAAGTAGGGGCATTACACAGCTAGTCCTCACTGTAAGAAGGGGCATTACACAGCTAGTCTTCACTGTAAGTAGGGGCATTGCACAGCTAGTCTTCACCTTAAGAAGGGCATTATACAACTAGTCTTCACTGTAAGTAGGGGCATTACACAGCTAGTCCTCACTGTAAGAAGGGGCATTACACAGCTAGTCTTCACTGTAAGTAGGGGCATTGCACAGCTAGTCTTTACTGTAAGAAGGGCATTAAACAGCTAGTCTTTACTGTAAGAAGGGCATTACACAGCTAGCCTTCACTGTAAGAAGGGCATTACACAGCTAGCCTTCACTGTAAGCAGGGCATTGCACAGCTAGTCTTCACCTTAAGAAGGGCATTATACAACTAGTCTTCACTGTAAGTAGGGGCATTACACAGCTAGTCCTCACTGTAAGAAGGGGCATTACACAGCTAGTCTTCACTGTAAGTAGGGGCATTGCACAGCTAGTCTTTACTGTAAGAAGGGCATTAAACAGCTAGTCTTTACTGTAAGTAGGGGCATTACACAGCTAGTCTTCACTGTAAAAAGGGCATTACACAGCTAGTCTTCACTGCTTCACTGTAAGTAGGGCATTACACAGTTAGTCTTCACTGTAAGAAGGGTATTATACAGCTAGTCTTCACTGTAAGAAGGGCATTAAACAGCTAGTCTTCACTGTAAGAAGGGCATTACACAGCTAGTCTTCACTGTAAGAAGGGCATTACACAGCTAGTCTTCACTGTAAGGAGGGCATTACACAGCTAGTATTCACTGTAAGAAGGCCATTACACAGCTAGTCTTCACTGTAAGTAGGGCATTACACAGCAAGTATTCACTGTAAGTAGGGCATTATACAGCTAGTCTTCACTGTAAGCAGGGCATTACACAGCTAGTCTTCACTGTAAGAAGGGCATTATACAGCTAGTCTTCACTGTAAGAAGGAGCATTACATAGCTAGCCTTCACTGTAAGAAGGGGCATTACACAGCTAGTCTTCACTGTAAGAAGGGCATTACACAGCTAGCCTTCACTGTAAGCAGGGCATTACACAGCAAGCCTTCACTGTAAGCAGGGCATTACACAGCTAGTCTTCACCTTAAGAAGGGCATTATACAACTAGTCTTCACTTTAAGTAGGGGCATTACACAGCTAGTCCTCACTGTAAGAAGGGGCATTACACAGCTAGTCTTCACTGTAAGTAGGGGCATTGCACAGCTAGTCTTCACCTTAAGAAGGGCATTATACAACTAGTCTTCACTGTAAGTAGGGGCATTACACAGCTAGTCCTCACTGTAAGAAGGGGCATTACACAGCTAGTCTTCACTGTAAGTAGGGGCATTGCACAGCTAGTCTTTACTGTAAAAAGGGCATTAAACAGCTAGTCTTTACTGTAAGAAGGGCATTACACAGCTAGCCTTCACTGTAAGAAGGGCATTACACAGCTAGCCTTCACTGTAAGCAGGGCATTGCACAGCTAGTCTTCACCTTAAGAAGGGCATTATACAACTAGTCTTCACTGTAAGTAGGGGCATTACACAGCTAGTCCTCACTGTAAGAAGGGGCATTACACAGCTAGTCTTCACTGTAAGTAGGGGCATTGCACAGCTAGTCTTTACTGTAAGAAGGGCATTAAACAGCTAGTCTTTACTGTAAGTAGGGGCATTACACAGCTAGTCTTCACTGTAAAAAGGGCATTACACAGCTAGTCTTCACTGCTTCACTGTAAGTAGGGCATTACACAGTTAGTCTTCACTGTAAGAAGGGTATTATACAGCTAGTCTTCACTGTAAGAAGGGCATTACACAGCTAGTCTTCACTGTAAGAAGGGCATTACACAGCTAGTCTTCACTGTAAGAATGGAATTACACAGCTAGCCTTCACTGTAAGAAGGGCATTACACAGCTAGTCTTCACTGTAAGAAGGGCATTACACAGCTAGTCTTCACTGTAAGAAGGGCATTACACAGCTAGCCTTCACTGTAAATAGAGCATTACACAACTAGCCTTCACTGTAAGAAGGGCATTACACAGCTAGCCTTCACTGTAAGAAGGGCATTACACAGCTAGCCTTCACTGTAAGAAGGGCATTACACAGCTAGCCTTCACTGTAAGAAGGGCATTACACAGCTAGCCTTCACTGTAAGAAGGGCATTACACAGCTAACCATCACTGTAAGAAGGCCATTACACAGCTAGCCTTCACTGTAAGAAGGGCATTACACAGCTAACCTTCACTGTAAGAAGGCCATTACACAGCTAGCCTTCATTGTAAGAAGGGCATTACACAGCTAGTCTTCACTGTAAGTAGGGCATTATACAGCTAGTCTTCACTGTAAGAAGGGCATTACACAGCTAGTCTTCACTGTAAGAAGGGCATTACACAGCTAGTCTTCACTGTAAGAAGGGCATTACACAGCTAGTCTTCACTGTAAGGAGGGCATTACACAGCTAGTATTCACTGTAAGAAGGCCATTACACAGCTAGTCTTCACTGTAAGTAGGGCATTACACAGCTAGCCTTTACTGTAAGAAGGGCCATTACACAGCTAGTCTTCACTGTAAGAAGGACATTACACAGCTAGTCTTCACTGTAAGAAGGGCATTACACAGCTAGTCTTCACTGTAAGAAGGACATTACACAGCTGGTCTTCACTGTAAGAAGGACATTACACAGCTAGTCTTCACTGTAAGAAGGGCATTACACAGATAGTCTTCACTGTAAGCAGGGCATTACACAGATAGTCTTCACTGTAAGAAGGGCATTACACAGATAGTCTTCACTGTAAGAAGGGCATTACACAGCCAGTCTTCACTGTAAGAAGGACATTACACAGCTAGTCTTCATTGTAAGAAGGGCATTACACAGCTAGTCTTCACTGTAAGAAGGGGCATTACACAGCTAGCCTTCACTGTAAGAAGGGGCATTACACAGCTAGCCTTCACTGTAAGAAGGGGCATTACACAACTAGTCTTCACTGTAAGAAGGGCATTACACAGCTAGTCTTCACTGTAAGAATGGCATTACACAGCTAGCCTTCACTGTAAATAGGGCATTACACAGCTAGCCTTCACTGTAAGAAGGGCATTACACAGCTAGCCTTCACTGTAAGAAGGGCATTACACAGCTAGCCTTCACTGTAAATAGAGCATTACACAGCTAGCCTTCACTGTAAGAAGGGCATTACACAGCTAGCCTTCACTGTAAGAAGGGCATTACACAGCTAACCTTCACTGTAAGAAGGCCATTACACAGCTAGCCTTCACTGTAAGAAGGCCATTACACAGCTAGTCTTCACTGTAAGTAGGGCATTACACAGCTAGTCTTTACTGTAAGAAGGGCATTAAACAGCTAGCCTTCACTGTAAGAAGGGCATTACACAGCTAGTCTTCACTGTAAGTAGGGCATTACACAGCAAGTCTTCACTGTAAGTAGGGCATTATACAGCTAGTCTTCACTGTAAGAAGGCCATTATACAGCTAGTCTTCACTGTAAGAAGGGAATTACACAGCTAGTCTTCACTGTAAGTAGGGCATTATACAGCTAGTCTTCACTGTAAGAAGGGAATTACACAGCTAGTCTTCACTGTAAGTAGGGCATTATACAGCTAGTCTTCACTGTAAGAAGGCCATTATACAGCTAGTCTTCACTGTAAGAAGGGAATTACACAGCTAGTCTTCACTGTAAGTAGGGCATTACACAGCTAGTCTTCACTGTAAGAAGGGCATTATACAGCTAGTCTTCACTGTAAGTAGGGCATTACACAGCTAGCCTTCACTGTAAGAAGGGCATTACACAGCTAGTCTTCACTGTAAGTAGGGCATTAAACAGCTAGTCTTCACTGTAAGAAGGGCATTACACAGCTAGCCTTCACTGTAAGAAGGGGCATTACACAGCTAGTCTTCACTGTAAGTAGGGCATTACACAGCTAGTCTTCACTGTAAGAAGGGCATTACAAAGCTAGTCTTTACTGTAAGAAGGGGCATTACACAGCTAGCCTTCACTGTAAGAAGGGGCATTACACAGCTAGCCTTAACTGTAAGAAGGAGCATTACACAGGTAGCCTTCACTGTAAGAAGGGGTATTACACAGCTAGTCTTTACTGTAAGTAGGGCATTACACAGCTAGTCTTCACTGTAAGAAGGGCATTACACAGCTAGTCTTCACTGTAAGAAGGGCATTACACAGCTAGTCTTCACTGTAAGGAGGGCATTACACAGCTAGCCTTCACTGTAAGTAGGGCATTACACAGTTAGTCTTCACTGTAAGAAGGGCATTACACAGCTATTCTTCACTGTAAGGAGGGCATTACACAGCTAGCCTTCACTGTAAGAAGGGCATTACACAGCTAGTCTTCACTGTAAGAAGGGGCATTACACAGCTAGCCTTCACTGTAAGTAGGGGCATTACACAGCTAGTCTTCACTGTAAGTAGGGCATTACACAGCTAGTCTTCACTGTAAGTAGGGCATTACACAGCTAGTCTTCACTGTAAGTAGGGCATTACACAGCTAGTCTTTACTGTAAGTAGGGCATTACACAGCTAGTCTTCCCTGTAAGAAGGGGCATTACACAGCTAGCCTTCACTGTAAGTAGGGGCATTACACAGCTAGTCTTCACTGTAAAAAGGGCAATACACAGCTAGTCTTCACTGCTTCACTGTAAGAAGGGCATTATACAGCTAGTCTTCACTGTAAGAAGGGGCATTACACAGCTAGTATTTACTGTAAGAAGGGCATTACACAGCTAGTCTTCACTGTAAGAAGGGCATTACACAACTAGCCTTCACTGTAAGCAGGGCATTACACAGCTAGCCTTCACTGTAAGCAGGGCATCCTCTTCATCCGACGTCTTCTTGAACAATGACGGTTCCTTTAAGTGACGTCATCCAAGATGGCGTTCCTTCAATTCCGATTGGCTGATAGAATTCAATCAGCCAATCGGAATTAAGGTAGGAAAAATCCTATTGGCTGATGCAATCAGCAAATAGGATTGAAGTTCAATCCTATTGACTGATCCAATCAGTCAATAGGATTGAACTGGCATTCTATTGGCTGTTCCAATCAGCCAATAGAATGCCAACTCAATCCTATTGGCTGATTGCATCAGCCAATATGATTTTTTCTACCTTAATTCCGATTGGTTGATTGAATTCTATCAGCCAATCGGAATTGAAGGGACGCCATCTTGGATGACGTCACTTAAAGGAACCTTCATTCAGTGTCAGCCGTCGGATGATGAGGATGCTCCGCGTCGGATGTCTTGACGATGGACCCGCACCGCGCCGGATGGATGAAGATACAAGATGCCGTCTGGATGAAGACTTCTGCCTGTCTGGAGGACCACTTCGCCCGGCTTGGATAAAGACTTCTCCCGGCTTCGTTGAGGACTTCGGCCCAGTTAGATGAAGACTTCTCCCGGTAAGGTGATCTTCAACGGGTTAGTGTTAGGTTTTTAAAAGGGGTATTGGGTGGGTTTTAGAGTAGGGTTGGTTGTGTGGGTGGTGGGTTTTAATGTTGGGGGGATTTGTATTTTTTTTTACAGGTAAAAGAGCTGATTATTTTGGGGCAATGCCCCACAAAAGGCCCTTTTAAGGGCTATTTGTAATTTAGTGTAGGGTAGGGCTTTTTTATTTTGGGGGGGCTTTTTTATTTTGTTAAGGGGATTAGATTAGGTTTAATTAGTTTAAAAATCTTGTAATTTGTTTATTATTTTCTGTAATTTAGTGTTTGTTTGTTTTTTGTACTTTTAATAATTGTAATTTTATTTAATTGTATTTAATTGTATTTAATTTAGGGAATTAATTTAATTATAGTGTAGTGTTAGGTTTTATTTTACAGGTACTTTTGTATTTATTTTAGCTAGGTAGCTAATAAATAGTTAATAACTATTTACTAACTATTCTACCTAGTTAAAATAAATACAAACTTTCCTGTAAAATAAAAATAAACCCTAAGCTAGCTACAGTGTAACTATTAGTTATATTGTAGCTATCTTACGGCTAGATTTAGAGTTCTGCGGCCAAAGGGGTGAGTTAGCTACGCATGCTTTTTTTCTCCCGCACCTTTTAAATACCGCTGGTATTTAGAGTTCACAGAAGGGCTGCGTTAGGCTCCAAAAAAGAGAGCGTAGAGCATATTTACCGCCACTTCAACTCTCGATACCAGCGGTGCTTACGGACGCGGCCAGTTTAAAAAACGTGCTCGTGCACTATTCCCCCATAGGAAACAATGGGGCTGTTTGAGCTGAAAAAAAACCTAACACCTGCAAAAAAGCAGCGTTCAGCTCCTAACGCAGCCCCATTATTTCCTATGGGGAAACACTTCCTAAGTCTGCATCTAACACCCTAACATGTACCCCGAGTCTAAACACCCCTAGCCTTACACTTATTAACCCCTAATCTGCCGCCCCCGCTATCGCTGACCCCTGCATATTATTATTAACCCCTAATCTGCCGCTCCGTACACCGCCGCAACCTACATTATACCTATGTACACCTAATCTGCTGCCCCTAACACCGCCGACCCCTATATTATATTTATTAACCCCTAATCTGCCGCCCCCAACGTCGCCTCCACCTACCTACACTTATTAACCCCTAATATGCCGACCAGAGCTCGCCGCTACTCTAATAAATGTATTAACCCCTAAAGCTAAGTCTAACCCTAACACCCCCCTAAGTTAAATATAATTTTATTCTAACGAAATAAATTAACTCTTATTAAATAAATTAATCCTATTTAAAGCTAAATACTTACCTATAAAATAAACCCTAATAAAGGGGGGCGGAGCCGGACCGCCATCTAAGATGGCCGCACCTCACTGAGCTCCTTGTCAGTGGTGAGGAGTAAGGCACTAATACTGCGTGACCGGACGCCTAAAATGACCTGAAAACAGGTATCATAGTACAAGGGACACCCGTACTTTGCATCGGCATTATCCGATCACCGGAACCTGGATTCATACCGCCGCAAGCAACGCGGCCTACACAGCGTGTACGGAGCACACATGCAACTTTAATCTATGCGGAGTCTGAGATCATTAAGGAACGGGTAAGCTGAGACACGACCACACAGAGCAAACATGTTCCACAACTCAGCTCAATTAGGTAAAATGTCTCACTCAGCATAATACGATACGGTACCTGGGCCTAATAAACGGATAAATCACTCCATCTGAGGGAAAAGTATTTATTAATGACAACGTAGAGAGATAAAGATACTACTACATAAGATAAAGGGACATATTAATTATAAAGCAAACGATCTGAACCTGCAGGGGCATATCTGAACTATAACTGAGCGGACACTATATATACTCAGCAGAGAAAAGGCCCACAAAACACCTACAGTGGACACATGAACGACATCCTTTACAGATCCCCACGTGGGTTTAAAACAGTAGCAACTCAAAGATAAGGGAATTAACTAAGCTTACAGTAAGCAATATTGAAGCGGACATCTGGGGGTTAATCATTCTAACTGCTTTCTGTACAAGTGGTGGGGTAAACTCCTATGATTAAAGACACTGCAGCACTATTAATACAAACACAAGAACCCGCCATTACTCCGCAGTGCTTGCTTAACTTGAAATGGCAACCAGAAGAATAACTAAACAAGATAAAATTAATAAAACAGTCAACAGCAACGTTAACTCTTTCTTCAAACCACTAGATAAACAGAAACCCTTTGAAGAAACACAAGAGGCTAATATAGATAAGATGCAGGAAGAAAGCTGCACTCTATCTCAGATTAGTGGAAATAATGAGATATCTACTAAAGAAGGCCCTATCACTTACAGGGCAATGGAATCACTTATAAACCAGGTGAAATCCTGTATAAAAGAGGAGTGTGCTGAGCTTAAAAAAGAAATTACAGATTTGGGGAGTAGAGTGGACACTTTAGAAGGTGACAGAGAAGACATGACAACAGAAATGCTTAATATGTCAAACAAAATGCGAATACAGCAGAAGCAGATTTCAGATCTAGAAACCAAATTGGACGAAATTGAAAACAGAACTCGCCGTAATAACATAAGGATTAAAGGAATACCCGAGTCAGTGCTGGGCCCACACCTGAGAAACTATCTAGATGGCCTATTCAGATCTCTTCTGGAAGTAGATCACCCTGACAACACAGCAATACAAATGGAGAGGGCACACCGCTCTTTAAAACCAAAGCCGCCTGAAACAAACCCCCCCAGAGACGTTGTTATCTGCTTCACTAAATACCAAGAGAAAGAGCTCATTCTGCAACAAGCTCGCAAACAACAAAACTTCACCTATCAAGGTGCTATGATAAAGTTTTTTGCCGACCTATCTATCCTGACTCTGCAGAGAAGAAGGGAATTTGCAACTCTAACACAACATCTCAGATCTCTAAATATCCCCTATAGGTGGGGTTTCCCGGTACAGGTACAGGTGATAAAGAATGGAAAACGATATGAATGTTCTCAAGTAATAGATATACACTCCTTCTGCATCAACTTGGACATACCACCACCAAAGCCCACAATGACTGACCCCACAGAAGCAGATTTACAGAGGAAAAGACTTTCTCCAGTCACCAAACACAGAACATGGAGCGACATCACCAAAACGCCACCCACTAAGAAAACTTCTCTCCATAGACCTTCAACAACTAAAACATGAACAGCCTCACCAAGAAGAAGAGGGTAACTATGTTGGCGTATGCCACTTGCCAAATTGGCTGAAACTGTGTGACTGGCACTTTCCAAAAGTTAAACAAACTGTATACTTTGATTTACTACCTTTCTTAGAGACGGTACACAATGCTTCATTTGAAATTGTTGTTGATATTGTTTTCTCCCTTTTTTGTGTTTTTATGTTATTGTGTCCTTTTCCAGCTACAATTATTTATAGACTATACCATCTAAAGGACTCAGAGAATTGCTATCATTATTTGCTGACAGACTGAGCATTCAAGATATAGAAATAGGAATTTTAGCTAATAATGTTGACACTTAATTTACTGAAGCTGATCTTCTCACACTGGTTGTTGTTGTGGTTCTGGCCCTGTTGGCTCCAATGTTAAATATTTAGTTTTTCAGCAGACAGATCACTAAAACGATAGGGATCCCGATAGTAGGTGTGAATCACATTCCCTCTACATAAATCCCGATGAGACATCTTGGTATAGTGATCAAATTACCTCATTATTGTGACTCAGTTACTGCACCATAATAGATCAAAATAACAGTTCCAACACCCATCCAAGTTTCTATAATTCACTCTCACACCAGAGACATAACAGGCTCCGTCAGGAGAATTGTTGGGCAGTTGAACGGAGAGATTCCTGATCACTACCTTTATTTAACTATAACAGTTCCTACAATGGCTATATGATATATAGGCACTTATGTTAAAGCCTTACCAGACCACTAATTGACCCCTGTTGATCACCCCTATTTAGGGTTTTTTGTTGTTGTTGTTGTTGTGATTGTCTCAATTTATTTCTACTCCCACTTCTTTTTATTATCAGCTCATACCAGAGATAATCTTCTCTCTTCCCTAACTACCTCTTACACCTCTCCCTCCATCTCTTTCCCTTCTATCTCTGTTACATACCACCCTTTACCAAACCCTCACCTCGCTAATATTTAAAACCAGTGACTCCTTATCTTACCTCAGACTGTAAGACATATATTCTCATTATACACAAAGGAATATGCCAAAACCTCAAATACTTAATAAAATTAATATGGCAACACAGAATGTTAAGGGTTTTTTATCTCCACAAAAAAGATCCATTGCGCTACATGACGTCTATAAAAAGGGCTTAGATATTGTTTTTATACAAGAAACCCATTTTAGGAAAAAACACGTACCCACCCTCCCTTCGCGCTATTACGACAAACATTATGCCAGTTCCAACACTACGAAAAAAAATGGGGTTTGTATATTACTCAGAAGAGGTCTCCCCTTTGAACTAATACACAGTAGACAAGATGAAGAGGGCAGATTCTTGCTATTGGTGGGCACTTGCTATGGTAGACCTCTAACACTCCTAAACCTTTATGCACCTAACCGCCCCAAACCTGCTTTTTTCAGAAGGGTGATGAACTTATTAATTGACCTGGCAAAGGGTCCAGTATTTATTGCAGGAGACCTGAATTTCCCGGTGGACCCATCCCTGGATGTGTCCTCTGGGAAATCATACATGCCATCTAAAATGATCAAATCAAATTGGCAGACACTTCAAACAGTACCAACCTTTGACATTTGGCGAATGACCCACAGTACAACAAGAGACTATACATTCTTCTCGCACCCACAAAAAATTTACACAAGACTAGACTATATCCTGTGTGACCAGTCTTCTCTGAAATTATTGATAGACGCCAAAATATCTCAAACACCCTGGTCAGACCATGCGATGGTGATGGGCTCATTCGCTTGGCCCCAGAAACCAGGCGCACGCAACACATGGAAATTGAACAATATAGTCTTCACAGACCCCGTAATATTACAATCTATCATAGATAAGACCTCCCTATTTTTTGATATCAACATCCCACAAGACACTTCTCATACCACTAACTGGGAGGCATACAAATGTTTTATAAGGGGGGAAATAATCAAACAAGTGGCTCAGCATCGTAAACAGCAAGAAATACTCTATAAGTCCCTCACTAGTACGCTCTCCCTGGCCGAAAGAAAACATAAAAAAAAACCATCTTCAGATGACTTGTTAAATGAAGTGAATAAAGCTAGGGAAACACTTAACCAATACCTTGACAAAAATGCACACAGACGGGCACTTATATTAAATGCAAAATACTTTGCAGAAGGTAATAAAGCGGGCAAACTTCTAGCTAGGTCACTCAAGAAAAAATTGTATAAATCCTTTATTAGAACAATCAAATATGTAAATAAACAAGATCAATACAAAAGTGATGATATAGCAAACAGTTTCTCAGAATACTACAGCAAATTATACAACTTAGACAATTCCAACCCCACTACCAGACAGGAACAAATAGACAACTACTTAACAAATCTTACCCTACCCACAATATCAGATCTAGATAAAACAGAATTGGAATCCCCCATCACGCTCTTGGAAGTACAAGACACTATAAAACAATTGACCCCAGGGAAGGCTCCAGGCCCAGATGGGTTCACCCCGAATTTCTTTAAAACTCTTTCACTGTATATAAGTCCGCACCTACAACAACTTTTCAATACAATAAATGATAGCTCTCCCTTCCCCGGCCACATGTTGGAAGCGAATATAACGGTCATTCCCAAACCAGGCAAAGACCCCACCCAAATGACAAATTATAGGCCCATATCATTATTAAATATAGATGTCAAGATTTTCGCCAAGATTTTAGCAAATAGGTTAAAACGTTTTCTACCTGGTCTGATACATGAGGACCAAGTGGGATTTATCCCCTCACGTGAAGCCAAAGACAACACCACCAGACTCCTACATATTCTACATCTCTCCTCATCTGAACATATCCCCTTTGTCTTGCTATCAACCGACGCCGAGAAGGCTTTTGATAGGGTGGATTGGCAATTTTTGTGGTCCACCCTACATAAATTTGGCCTCCCTCAAGCGTTCATAGAAAAGATTTTAACTATATACTCCAAACCTAACGCAAAAGTAATAGTCAATAATACAACATCACATAGCTTTCCAATAAAAAATGGCACCAGGCAAGGATGCCCCCTTTCGCCCCTACTTTTCGCCCTATCGGTGGAAGTTTCAGCAGCAAAGGTGCGTAACTCATCTGAAGTAGAAGGAGTTAGTATAGGTAAGTGCAATACTAAATGTCTGTTGTTTGCAGACGACATTCTGTTTACACTGACAAATCCTAAAAGATCTTTACATGCGCTCACTGAAATCCTAATTGAATATAAAAAACTATCTAATTTCTCCATTAATACGGGAAAGTCAATGATCATGCCCATTCATTTAAATCCAGAAGACGACCAATACATCACATCCCAAACACTTTTTCCCATAGCAAATCACATCACATATCTAGGCTTAGATATTCACCCCACTATAAATGACACTATTGAGCTGAATTACAAGGCGCTAAAGAAAAAGATAGAAATTGAACTAAACAACTGGCATAAATCAGGTCACTTAACCTGGCTAGGCAGGGTAAATGCGATTAAAATGACTACACTGCCTAAGATACTTTATATACTACAAACACTGATACTTATACCATCAACATCATACCTAATGTCCCTGCAAAAGCAAATCAATAATTTTATCTGGTCATACTCCAAACCACGGATATCCACTCACACTTTATATCTCTCTAGACAGAGGGGAGGCTTAGGAATACCTAATTTGATAAATTATTACAAAGCAATACATCTTTCAGGCATTATCACATGGAACCAAATTAAAAATCCTAAGACATGGGTATCCATGTATGCCCAACAATTATCAGACACCACCATGCGCAATGTTTGCTGGATCCCTAGTAAACATCGCTCAAAAGAAATTACACAAAACATCTTTATTGCAGAAACACTCCGTATATGGGATTCACTATTAAGCACACATAGCCAAGTATCGACTCCTATTTCCCCTCTTACACCTATATTAAATAATAAAATTTTCCCAGGGCTTCAATATACGGGACAAGCTATTGGAGAAGACAGACCCTCATATGTACCAATCTTTCAGTTAATGAAAGGAGGAGATGTTAAAAACTTTACAGACATACAAAACGACATAGGCCCCCCACTAAACACTTGGTTTTCTTACTTCCAAATTAGACACTTCTTACAGTCACACCCTCAGAAATCAAGCTTCACTAGACCACTTACAACCTATGAAACAATGTGCCTCCTCCCTATAACTCCTAAACACCTCATCTCTTTTACATATCAATTATTACAGGCGTTAGAAGCTCGCAAACCCTCTTCCTTTAGGTCATCATGGGAAAAAGAATTGAATTTACAACTTAGCGATCGGGAGTGGGAGAGATGTTTTATGTCCATTAAGAAATCCTCTATTTCAGCCAACATTGTAGAAACTAATTACAAATTAATTTCCAGATGGTATCTAACGCCCACACGTCTACACAGAATTTACCCATCGGTATCCCCTAAATGCTGGAGGCAGTGTGAAGAACATGCAACTCTGTCTCATATTTGGTGGCACTGCCCAATAATTAGACCCTTCTGGGAACAAATTGAAAGACACATTTCGAAAACATTTGGCCAAACTATAGTACTTGAACCCCAAATGATCTTGCTACATAACCTCCCCAACCTTGGGTGCCAATACAGAAACTCCCTACTTCAGATCCTGATAAATAGTGCAAAAAGACTGATTCCGCGACTTTGGAAAAAATCCAAAGTCCCCTCTTTCCAACAGTGGTTAGACAAGGTTAACCATGTTCTCTCTTTGGAAGAGATATATCATAACTTCCACTCTAAAAAAGATCAATTCCTTAACATACTTTTTCTATGGAGACAGGACGGATAATTACTCTACTCACTTAAAAATTAAACTAGCCTGAGAATGACTACTCTATCATCTAGCGAGAACCCCCTTTCTTCCTTCCCTCCCTCTTTCACCTTCCACACCCTTTAGAATCATATTTTACTTAGACTCTGGAAAACTCTTTTTCCAAATTTCAGATGTTATGCATTGTTGAAATACCTACTGAAGAGATGACTGTACAGCATATTAATTGGTTTGAAGTTTACCTATGTATTACTTTGTCTTAAGTCTGAAAATTGAAATTGTATTCTTATTTTCTGTTAATAAAAAATATTGAATTTAAAAAAATAAACCCTAATATAGCTACAATATAAATTATAATTATATTGTAGCTATTTTAGGATTAATATTTATTTTACAGGCAACTTTGTAATTATTTTAACCAGGTACAATAGCTATTAAATAGTTATTAACTATTTAATAGTTACCTAGTTAAAATAATTACAAAATTACCTGTAAAATAAATCCTAACCTAAGTTACAATTAAACCTAACACTACACTATCAATAAATAAATTAAATAAAATACATACAATTATCTACAATTAAACCTAACACTACACTATCAATAAATTAATTAAATACAATACCTACAAAAAAATACAATTAAATAAACTAACTAAAGTACAAAAAATAAAAAAGAACTAAGTTACAAAAAATAAAAAAATATTTACAAACATTAGAAAAATATTACAACAATTTTAAACTAATTACACCTACTCTAAGCCCCCTAATAAAATAACAAAGACCCCCAAAATAAAAAATGCCCTACCCTATTCTAAAATTAAAATAGAAAAGCTCTTTTACCTTACCAGCCCTGAAAAGGCCCTTTGCGGGGCATGCCCCAAAGAATTCAGCTCTTTTGCCTGTAAAAAAAAAACATACAATACCCCCCCCCAACATTACAACCCACCACCCTCATACCCCTAATCTAACCCAAACCCCCCTTAAATAAATCTAACACTAAGCTTCTGAAGATCTCCCTACCTTGTCTTCACCACACCGGGTCCCGATCTGTCCAGAAGAGCCTCCGAAATCTTCATCCAAGCCCAAGCGGGGGCTGAAGAGTGACGTCCATCCTCCGGCTGAAGTCTTGATCCAATCGGCAAATGAAGAAGTCCATCTTCGGGAAGAAATCTTCATCCTATCCGGGCAGAAGAGGACATCCGGACCGGCAAACATCTTCATCCAAGCCGCATCTTCTATGTTGTTCCATCCGATGACGAGCGGCTGATCTTGAAGTCCTCCGGCGTGGATCCATCCTCTTCATTCGACGTCCAACTGAAGAATGAAGGTTCCTTTAAGGGACGTCATCCAAGATGGCGTCCCTCGAATTCCGATTGGCTGATAGGATTCTATCAGCCAATTGGAATTAAGGTAGGAAAATTCTGATTGGCTGATGGAATCAGCCAATCAGAATCAAGTTCAATCCGATTGGCTGATCCGATCAGCCAATCAGATTGAGCTCGCATTCTATTGGCTGATCGGAACAGCCAATAGAATGCAAGCTCAATCTGATTGGCTGATTGGATCAGCCAATCGGATTGAACTTGAATCTGATTGGCTGATTCCATCAGCCAATCAGAATTTTCCTACCTTAATTCCGATTGGCTGATAGAATCCTATCAGCCAATCGGAATTCGAGGGACGCCATCTTGGATGACGTCCCTTAAAGGAACCTTCATTCTTCAGTTGGATGTCAAATGAAGAGGATGGATCCGCGCCGGAGGACTTCAAGATCAGCCGCTCGTCATCGGATGGAACAACATAGAAGATGCGGCTTGGATGACGATGTTTGCCGGTCTGGATGTCCTCTTCTGCCCGGATAGGATGAAGATTTCTTCCCGAAGATGGACTTCTTCATTTGACGGTTGGATCAAGACTTCAGCCGGAGGATGGACGTGACTCTTCAGCCCCCGCTTGGGCTTGGATGAAGATTTCAGAGGCTCTTCTGGACAGATCAGGACCCGGTGTGGTGAAGACAAGGTAGGGAGATCTTCAGGGGCTTAGTGTTAGGTTTATTTAAGGGAGGTTTGGGTTAGATTAGGGGTATGTGGGTGGTGGGTTGTAATGTTGGGGGGGGTATTGTATGTTTTTTTTTTACAGGCAAAAGAGCTGAATTCTTTGGGGCATGCCCCGCAAAGGGCCCTTTTCAGGGCTGGTAAGGTAAAAGAGCTTTTCTATTTTAATTTTAGAATAGGGTAGGGCATTTTTTATTTTGGGGGTCTTTGTTATTTTATTAGGGGGCTTAGAGTAGGTGTAATTAGTTTAAAATTGTTGTAATATTTTTCAAATGTTTGTAAATATTTTTTTATTTTTTGTAACTTAGTTCTTTTTTATTTTTTGTACTTTAGTTAGTTTATTTAATTGTATTTATTTGTAGGCATTGTATTTAATTAATTTATTGATAGTGTAGTGTTAGGTTTAATTGTAGATAATTGTAGGTATTTTATTTAATTTATTTATTGATAGTGTAGTGTTAGGTTTAATTGTAACTTAGGTTAGGATTTATTTTACAGGTAATTTTGTAATTATTTTAACTAGGTAACTATTAAATAGTTAATAACTATTTAATAGCTATTGTACCTGGTTAAAATAATTACAAAGTTGCCTGTAAAATAAATATTAATCCTAAAATAGCTACAATATAATTATAATTTATATTGTAGCTATATTAGGGTTTATTTTACAGGTAAGTATTTAGATTTAAATAGGAATAATTTATTTAATAAGAGTTAATTTATTTCGTTAGATAAAAATTATATTTAACTTAGGGGGGTGTTAGGGTTAGGGTTAAACTTAGCTTTAGGGGTTAAAAAATTTAGTAAAGTAGCGGTGAGCTCCGGTCGGCAGATTAGGGGTTAATACTTGAAGTTAGGTGGCGGCGATGTTAGGGAGGGCAGATTAGGGGTTAATACTATTTATTATAGGGTTATTGAGGCGGGAGTGAGGCGGATTAGGGGTTAATACATTTATTATAGTAGCAGTGAGATCTGGTCGGCAGATTAGGGGTTAATTATTGTAGGTAGGTGGAGGTGACGTTGGGGGCGGCAGATTAGGAGTTAATAAATATAATATAGGGGTCGGCGGTGTTAGGGGCAGCAGATTAGGGGTATATAGGGATAACGTAGGTTGCGGCGGTGTACGGAGCGGCAGATTAGGGGTTAAAAAATTTTTAATAGAGTGGCGGCGATGTGGGGGGACCTCGGTTTAGGGGTACATAGGTAGTTTATGGGTGTTAGTGTACTTTAGAGCACAGTAGTTAAGAGCTTTATAAACCGGCGTTAGCCCAGAAAGCTCTTAACTACTGACTTTTTTCTGCGGCTGGAGTTTTGTCATTAGATTTCTAACGCTCACTTCAGCCAAGACTCTAAATACCAGCGTTAGAAAGATCCCATTGAAAAGATAGGATACGCAAATGGCGTAGGGGGATCTGCGGTATGGAAAAGTCGCGGCTGGAAAGTGAGCGTTAGACCCTTTCCTGACTGACTCCAAATACCAGCGGGCGGCCAAAACCAGCGTTAGGACTCTCTAACGCTGGTTTTGACGGCTACCGCCCAACTCTAAATCTAGCCGTTAGGATTTATTTTATAGGTAAGAATTTAGTTTTAAATAGGAATAATTTAGTTAATGATAGGAATATTTATTTTGATTTCTTTTAATTATATTTAAGTTAGGGGGTGTTAGGTTTATGGTTAGACTTAGGTTTAGGGGTTAATAAGTTTAATATAGTAGCGGCGACGTTGGGGGCGGCAGATTAGGGGTTAATAAATGTAGGTAGGTGGCGGCGATGTTAGGGCTGGCAGATTAGGGGTTAATAATATTCAACTAATGTTTGCGAGGCGGGAGTGCAGCGGTTTAGGGGCTAATATGTTTATTATAGTGGCGGCGACGTTGGGGGCGGCAGATTAGGGGTTAATAAGTGTAGGTAGGTGACGGCGACATTGGGGGCAGCAGAGTAGGGGTTCGTAAGTATAATGTAGGTGGCGGCGGTGTCCGGAGTGGCAGATTAGAGGTTAAAAAGTATAATGTAGGTGTCGGCGATGTCGGGGGCTGCAGATTAGGGGTTAATAAGTGTAAGATTAGGGGTGTTTAGACTCGGAGTTCATGTTAGGGTGTTAGGTGTAGACATAAAATGTATTTCCCCATAGGAATCAATGGGGCTGCGTTAAGGAGTTTTACGCTGCTTTTTTGCAGGTGTTAGACTTTTTTCAGCCGGCTCTCCCCGTTGATTCCTATGGGGAAATCGTGCACGTGCACGTTACACCAGCTCACTGCTAACGTAAGCAGCGTTGGTATTGGAGTGCGGTAATGAGCAAAATTTTGCTCAACGCTCACTTCTTGTCTGTTTTTTTCAACCACCTCTGAAAATCTAAGTTGGATTCTGGAGGGTGAAAACATACTTGATACTAACCTTTCCCTGCGTGCATAGCACTAAGTGCAGGTTCTAAGTTTCTTGTCAATTTCATATGTCAGCTGGGAGAGGTTACCTGTCTCCAGAAATCATCATCTGTCTGCCCTACAGAGACGGAGGACAACCCGTGACGTCAGACTCTATCAGTCACGTGAAACTGCTCATTTGGACAGTGACTCCGAGTAGGAGCAGAAGTACCTCGCCATAAGATAGGGTAATATACCCGCTACATGAAAGGGTAATGTACCTGCTTACCAGTCCGGAATTTCCATAGTGATACAGGTATTATCCTTCTATTAAATGTTGAAAAAATTGTGATTTTTTTGAAAAGTCGCTTTGCTTTGAAAGGAATCCCAACCGCTCTGAGAGATACCGTGTATCTGAATTACAATTGGAGTGGTATTTTGTACAAATCTTCTGAAGTACATATTATTGGTGGTATACATTTAAAAGACTGTGTAACAATTTCTTGGTTTTGCAACATATTAATTCATCTGATATAGCGGACATTGCTACACACTTTTTTTCCTCATTTTTGGATGCTAGCTTGTTACATATATTGTGAATGCCACACATGTTTTAAATTAAGTCTGATTATTTAGTTGACTGTGTTTTATAGGGAGACGTCCCATAATATATTTTATTGTTAATCTTTTAATAAATATTTGAAATATTAGAAAGAGTTGATATCTTTAGCCTATTAGGCGCCCTCTCTATACATAAGTTTTTAGCTTATTTCAGTCTTAAGACTATCAAAGGCCTTAATGGCAGTAGGTGACCAATGAAGAGGATCATTCTCTTTACGGGTCATGTCTCTGATAGGTTTGACCAAGGAAGAAAAGTTTTTAATAAACTTTCTATAGTAATTGGCGAACCCGAAAAAACATTGAATAGACCGAAGACCAACTAGCCAAGGACACTGCAGAACTGCAGATAACTTGTCAGGATCCATGGAGAACCCTGCAACGGAGATAACATAACCTAGGAAGGTTACTTGAGTCTGATGGAATTCACATTTCTCGAGTTTACAAAACAGGCTGTTCTCACATAGTCTCTGAAGAACCCGTGTAACATCAGAACGATGAGCCTCAAGTGTGGGTGAGTGTATGAGGATGTCTAAGCACACCACAACACACATCATTAATAATTTCCTGGAAATCAGCAGGAGCATTACATAGGCCAAAGGACATTACAAGACACTCATAATGCCCGCTCCTGGTGTTAAATGCTGTTTTCCATTTGTGGCCCTCCTTGATCCTAACAAGATTGTACGCTCCTCTCAAATCAAATTTAGTAAAGACCGTAGCTCTCTTGAGGCGGTCAAAGAGTTCCGTAATGAGCGGAATAGGGTAAGCATTCTTAATGGTAAGATGATTAAGACCCCTATAATCTATGCATGGTCTTAACTCGCCACCCTTTTTCTTCACAAATAAGAAGCTAGCCCCTGCAGGAAAGCAGGATTTGTGGATGATCCCCCGTGACAGAGCATCAGCAACATACTCCTCCATAGCACAATTCTCCGCAACAGACAGAGGGTAAACCTGGCCCGAGGAGTAATGGCTCCGGGTTGCAGGTCTATGGCACAATCGTAAGACCGGTGAGGAGGCAACGTACCAGCACGCACCTTGTTAAAAACATCTAGGAACTCTCGGTACTCCTCTGGCAATTGAGATACCGAAGACGTGCACAAGACTTTAACTGGTTTCCAAAGACAAGTGGAAATACATTGCGTAGACCACGACAACATTTCGGACCTGCGCCAGTCGAGACTGGGATTGTGCTTTTGGAGCCAGGGATAACCCAAAATAACCGGAAAATGCGGAGAGTTTATCACCTGGAACTGGAGGGTTTCAAAATGGGGAGCCCCAACAGCCATGGATAACAGAGCAGTTTCATGAGTAACAAGTGCGGGCTGAAGGGGGCTGCCATCAATGGCCTCAATAGCAAGCGGAACGGACCGAGGCAAAACATGAATGGAGTGCTTTGATACAAAAGCACTGTCAATGAAATAGCCCGCAGCACCGGAGTCAACAAGAGCCTGGGTGACTATGGAGGAGTCCACCCAGGAAAGAACAACTGTGACCAAAGGTTTCTCCTTAAGCGGTTCCAGGGACGAGAATAAACCACCCAAGGTCTGCCCCCGACAGGACCTTAGGTGTGGGCGTTTCCCGGCTGTGTAGGAAAAGACTTCAAAAGGTGGCCCTGTAACCCACAATAGAGGCAGAGCCCCTCCCTCCTCCTAAAGGCCCTCTCTGCCATGGAGAGATGCGTGAATCCCAACTGCATCGGCCCAGCAGTACCTGGTGACTCGGGACCAGGAGGCATGGGAGGAGAGGGAGGCATGGGTGGGAACGAACACATAGGAGACAACGGAACAGGAGGCTTCCACAAGCACTCCTTGAAAGAGGGCCTCTCACTTAGTCTGATGTCAATTAGGATAAAAAAAAGACACCAATGCCTCGAGATCTTCTAGTAAATCTCTGGCAGTAACTTCATCTTTAATCGCATCAGAGAGCCCATGAAAGAAGGCGGCAACAAGGGCTTCATTGTTCCAACCTACCTCTGCGGCATGTGTACAGAACTCAATGGCATACTGAGCAACAGATCTTGTACCTTGCTGAATGGACATGAGTAGTTTAGCAGCAGAGGAGGAGTGAGTCGGAACATCAAATACCCTTTGAAAGGAGGCCACAAATTCAAGGTAATTTGAAATCACATGTTTATTAGTCTCCCACAAGGGATTAGCCCAGACAAGAGCTGTGTCAGAGAGTAACAAGATGAGAAATCCCACCTTAGCTCTGTCAGAGGGAAACACCTGAGGTAACATCTCAAAGTAAATGCCCACCTGGTTCAAAAACCCTCTGCACTGATTAAGATCACCTCCATATCACGGAGGTAGAGGTGCAGAACCAGACATGCTCCTGGTAGGACTAGGTGCAGCAGAGGAAACAGGTGCAGCCATAACTTGTGGGACACTTTGGTCCAAATGTGTAGTGCGAGTCAGCAGGGTTTGCAGGGCTAGTGCAAATTGATCCAAGTGGTGATCCTGTTCATCCATCCTGGAAATTATGGCAGGTAAAGGTGGATTATTAGCACCATCAGGATTCATGGCCCTTGCGTAATGTCAGGGTGCCAGGAATCAGACTGAGACAAGAAGTGCAAAAATAATCATACCTTTATTAATAGCAAAAAATAATAAAAATTCCACAAGACAAATAACAAGCCAGGAATCAAAACAAGAGCTGGTAGTCAGACGAGCCAAGTCAGGAGCCAAAGCAAATAGTCAGACGAGCCGAGTCAGGAGCCAAAGCGAATAGTCAGACGAGCCGGAATCAGGAACAGGGAACACAGCAGAGTCAGGAACAAGCCAGGGATCAGGAACCAGGAGGGACGTCAGACAGCCAGGTAATACACAGGAGTTCTCACAAACAGGTCTGAGACAACGCAAGGGCAAAGCATACTGAACAGAGGCCCTTTAAATAATAAGTGATGACATCACAATTCTGAGACTGCATCCTGTCTCACACGGATGATGTACACCAGTCTGGCCATAAAAAGAAGTGCAGGAAATGAGCAGCATTAAACAGTATGCACCAGAGTCAGCAAGAGAGGTTAGTAAAATGGCTGCCAGCAGCACATGGCAAACAAAACAGGGAAAAAACCCTGACACAGACGTCTCTCCAACATTCTGCAAGCACGGAATGCAACTGAAGAGGCAAAGTCCTCCCAGTGTCTGACCATAGAATACCAAAGCATTCAACCATGAAAAAGTGTGTAATGCACCCAGGTGAAAAAACCCCAAGGTTGAGAACACAGAGTACATAACAGGACGACACAGAGGGTACTTGCAAGGAAGAAGAAGCAATCAAGCAAGAAACAGACGGCAAAAGTCCCCCAAACAGAGGGCACGCTCCAGGCAACCTAAGTCGCCGGACCTACACACAGGTCCCTAAAAAGGGGAACACAAAACCTCAATCGAAGCCCCCCGAGAAGGAGAGTATACCCTCAGAACCCGAAGGAAGAGTAAACCCTCTTCTGAATCAATGGAGCAAGTTGAAAGGAAAATCTATACCCTAGCAGACTAAGTTAACAGGATACTCAACAAAGCTCACACATCCAGAGGAGACTGCAACCCGAACACAGCTCCTTAGACCACTTGGCCATCCTGACCTGCAGACCCACAGTCAGCTGGACCAACCGAGCCTCAGGGATCCAAGACAGGGGAATAAAAGAATCCCGAAACAAGAACAGTAACGAACGTAAGGATAGCACAGCCATCCCCACAGAGTACAAGTACAACCCGACTCTGAAAACAGACAACAAGGCCATAGACCTAAGGATCTATCAAAATAAAGGTCCAACAAGTCTGCTTGAAGCCAGCAAGACCCCAGGGGGAACCAATCCCACCTTTCCGCCTCCCATCCAGGAGAAGCCCCAAGCAAGGACTCTATCTCCATAGGGAGGAGAATATCCTGTAAAGAAAAGGGATGATGCCGGAAGGGCAAAAACTGTCCTCAGGGGCTGAAGTCACCGGCTAATGGGAAGAGAAATTCCCAACACAGATGTCCTAGAAAAGGACCCCCCTACAAGTAGCTTGCCAAGCAGAGGCACAGTCAACCTATGCGCCTATGAGCAGGGAATCCACTGGAACACTGGCAAGCTGACCTGGGGAATACAACCCTAAGGCGCACCAGAAATTGGACATCCAACGCCAGCAGCTGGGTATGAACCAACCACCCTTGAGGCCCAAGCCATACGGCTAACCACCAGATGAAATGGGCTACTCTGTGGCAAAGAGTAAAAAAAATACTCTGAAAACCTGGCCAACCATGACCAGGTTAGGTAGATGGAGCAAGGACATATCCCAAGTTCCCACTACCGTGGAACACCCTGATCAGCCCTGAGATCCAAAATTCCAAAACCACCCAAGGCTGGGTGAGGAAAAAGGCCAAGCGAAGCTTCAGCAACCGGAAGTCTCAGGGAGAAAAACAGGTCTGGGCACCTAATAGTTCAGGCAAACCTTACCCTAGAACTAAACACCCCAACTGGCCAAAAAGTCAGACACAAGGGTATGGATGTATATCCAGGGAATCCGGATAGCAAGAAGAACTCAAAAGCCCGACCAAAGGAAGGAGCAACCCCTAGCTAAAGTCTAACGCTCCAAGGAGCAAGGCTAGAAGTCGTATGAAGATACTTCTCAGAGCCTCAGGACAACCAAGGGATACCTCAAGGTAAAAAAATCCTACTAGCAAGAGTAGTCTCCCTATCACCTCTGCACAAGCAGAGGACACAAGGAAGAGACAGGCACCAAGCCTACCCAATTCCGGGAAAACCCAGAGCTAAACAAAGTCCCCTCAGGGAACAACCATCACCCGGAAACACAGATCCCTAAAAGGAGATCCCACTCACCCGGAGACAATGGAAGAAGACCCAAAGGTCTCATAACTCAGACAGATAGTACACGTCAAAGAGTAAGAGCTGCATCTAGATACACTACAAACAGCTTATGCGTACACCTGCAAGGTGTCAAGAGCTGCAACTGGTTTCAAACTGCAAACCTTCCACATGCTAGACAGCTATCCTGTACAAGCTGTTGGATCAAGCCCAAAAGGACAATCCAGAGGCCTAAAAATGAAGGCCAAGCTGCTCAACTGCGGTAAAGGGCATTAAGCTCTCCAAACTTCCACCACATGGGGGAGGAAAACTGTAAGTTCTGATGAAATCAGATGTCAGATAGAGTGACGCAGCGGAAAACTCCCCTGCCCGGCCATCTATGACTGAAGGCTATAAGGACTGAAACAATCCTTCCCACCTCACGGATCCACAGGTCCTCTCGATTGCTTAGTTGAACATGAAAAACAATGATAACCTGAGCACTCTGCGTTTCTACTGAACCAGCCGAGCAGAACAGCACCACGTGTCTGAACAGCCACAAGACCGAACGAACCCGACAGGACCAGCCTGCACCTAGGGTCCTAACCGGCAAGCTGCATAAATTCTTCCTCATATGGGGAAAAAACAGAAAACAGACATTTTTAACATAGGACTAACATGTCCAAAACAACTTCCGAAGAAGTAATAAAGAGTATCAATCCCAGGAGGTTCCAAAAGGAAACAAAAACAAATAAAAGACATCCCATTGGATATAAATAAAAAAAAAAAGACACAGGCCTACCCGCAGGACCAGCCAAACGGAGCCCCATCTTTAAAAACTGGGATAGATCTCAAACAAATGACAATCAGGAGATTACTTCATCCCCACATGTCTAATGAGGTACACCATTCGAATTAGCAGACTGAAAATCCCCGTATCTGATAACGATAGGGTCATTCAATAACTAAAAAACATGTCTGAGCAATAAGCGAAGGTGCACAATTCTGTAACAAAAGGCACAACACTCAGGGACAGTTACACCTGCGGGGAACTGTAGAGGCCCTCCCCAAGGTGGAAGGCCCAGGACAATAGGGCACGAGCACATTCTCAAATAAATGTCTGGACTCTGCAGACGAACAATCACCAACATTATGTGGAAGCAAAAGCGTGCTGCAACCTCCGGGGGGAACACGCCACCCTGCATGGAGGAATCAGAAACTGGGTCACCCGCATGTGTAGAAGTATGAATTGGTAAGGAACTCGCCTCTCTGAGGACAGGACCCCCAGAGGCGAATGGCTCAGCAGTCCCTTGATTTCCCAAGCCCGAGGAACCAGGTGCTCTGAAATGGCATACAGAACAAAACTGGTTGGCAAGTGTCAACGAGGCCAATCCGGATTTGTCACCGGACACAGAATCTGAATCTGAAATCAAAATAGTCTCAGTATCAGAATCCTCCATAACTGAATCTGAAATTAGCACAGTCTCAGCATCAGAATCCTCCATAACTGGATAGGGGATACATAAATATGAACTAGTGAAAACAAAAATGGCACCTGGCACTCCCAATGGCTGGGGCACTAACCACCTCCTATGACCAGATCCCTGCGGACTAGAAAATTTCCTTTGCCACGCGGTCTGGAATGCGGAAATGGAAAACGGAACGGAACCACGCCAGAACAAAAGATGAACTGTACAGTCCAAAAAAAACATGCCCAACCAAAAGGCTGCGTCCCTTCCAAAGGCCTCAATGTTCCAAACCACGAGCCCATAAACATTACACATAAGCAGGTTGAATCACATAACAAACATGATTATAAACCCCCCTGTTCAATAACCCCCCTCAGGAGATATTAACCCTCCATTCCAAGATGCTACAAGAGACTCACTGAGACCCTTATGATGTTAGACCCACAAGGTGGCAGCCTCTCGGGAAAACATTCACATTACAGTACATTGATGAATAAAGTAAAATGAAACGATTTTACTGAAATCTATGCCTTGGAACAGGAACGCAGACTTTCAAGTGTGATGGATAGTAGCATAGTAGCATCGCCAAAAAGCAGGCAGTGGAGTGAAGTTCGACAACGCTGTTTGCTTGAGGAGCTGTTAATCTGAGTCGGGATGTTTTCGCAGAAAGACTCTCCCTGCATCTCTGGACGCTAACTTTCATCCAAGCCATCACTGAGAGACTGACAGGACTACTTAAAACTCCTGTCCCATGCCAAAGAGTACTACCCTCAATAAGAGACAAAAAACAAAAATTTAAAATTCTGACACAACCTCCTGGGACAAAAGGCAAAGAATGACTGGGGGATGAGGGGAGTGGGAGGAGTAATTTAAGCCTTTAGATGGGTTGTCTTTGCCTCCTCTTGGTGGCCAGGTTCTTATTTCCCAAAAGTAATGAATGCAGCTGTGGAAAAAAGGGATTATCTATCTTTTAAAACAATAAACATTGGGGGGCGTGTCTTCAGGCAGCACCTTGAGTGGTAGCAAAATTGGTTGCTGCATGTGAAATGCTGATAAAATGCCAATTATCAGATATGTATGAAGCCATCTACCTTATATGCCTTACTGACTGGATTCTACAGATTCTACTGAACATTTTGATATAAGTTTGGGCCGAATTTCACACCAGACATCCGATCTGAAGCGTTGAGGCCTACGGCAACCCTTGTGGAAGGCTTCAACACCCCCCCCCACACAAGCAATAAAACAATAAAACAGGGTATGAGCAGCCTTTGAGCGGCTATAAATTCACAAACTAACAAGGCACTGTATTTATTTGAAACCACATTGCTCATCATATCTACGCCTATCGTTCAATATCAACCACCCAATATGGCGGTCGCATCAAACTTCCTAGAGGAACTATGCAGCTTACTTGCGAGCCATCATGCTGCCCTAGAAGACAAGCCCTTTTCAACACATGATAGCATTAGCACTTGTCTGTCTCAGCAACCCTCTCCAACTGAGCCCAGCATTCCAGAAAGCAGGGGCAGTGGCGCATTGGGGCCCCAGCATCCACATTCTACCTTCATATTACCTGTGGGGGATCTGGAATACAAAGGTACAGAACCGACAGTGCAGCATGTGAGAGTGCCGGCGAAAAGAACAGAGCCTACTCTGAAAAGCTTTACATACCTGCCCCAAGCCTATATCAACACAATTGAAGAGCTCCCAATGGATGAACCGCATAGCTGAGCAAACACAGATTGCAACTCACAAGCGCTCCCACCTGGAGGACAGAACTGTGGCTATAGAAATACAACGATGTACATCGCGTATCCAGCTTTAGCATGTGCTCCTTCGAGATGGGAAACAATCCCCGCAAACGGTGCAGAGGCTACGCTTGCATCATTATGCAGCTCTACTGTGCTTTAGATGGGACCAGGAGGCAGACTGGAAACAGCTTCTCAGGACAATCCATTGCTATTTGATCAGACCTTAGTCCAAGTCCGACATGACCACATGGGAGTAGGCAAAATACTTTAATTATACTCCTTTCCATACAGTCTTAACTTTATTAGCTGATTTATGGACATCAGTGTTGCTATACAGGTTTTAATGTTTAGAGTCTGCTGCAATAGTTCTCTCCTAAAGCAAGTTTAAGAAAGTAGATATTTACATATATTTATCATAGGGCTTTATCACAACACTTTGGTTCTCTGTGTTCATATATTTAATGTGTTTGCTTACTTTACGTCCACTATTGTATGACTTTAGAAGCTATCGCAATTTCAACTGGAAAGTACTCCATTCTTTTGGCATGAGTAAGTTTACCCGAACAACAGATGCTAAATTTGTTTATTTCAGAAAGTATATATCTGCATAAATATATTATAGGGCTGTATTGCACCATTTTGGGGTTTTCTATTATCTTCATGAAGGCAGTATGTTTGCGTAGCCAATGTAAATTTATTACACACTTGGGATTCTGTGGATTGTCCCAATTTCCATTAGATCGTAATTCACTCTTTCTGCATGAGTAAATCAGCACAAGCAGCAGATTGTTTTTCCATTTATTACAGGTGAAGCATATTTAAAGACAGCATTAATATATGCTAGCTTTCAACACGATGTTCACTTATAATATTTGCTAGTTTTCAGCACGATGTTCCATTTCACCCTAGTCCACTAGATGGCGGTATAGGTACATCTGAACAATTGGTCCACTTTGAAAAGCAGCTCGTGCGATGAGACTACTTTTCTTTTAGCCCTGAAACCAATTGATCACCTCTTCATATATTGCATTGTAACTCACTCATCACTATAGGTATATCCTACACCTAAATAAAAAATATATTTGTAAGGAACTTACAGGATATATACAACCCACCTAACCCTAAATATTGCTGAGGTTCTTATATGTTCCCTTATTTGCATGTAGTGTAGATGCTCATGAGGACTTCATAGTCTGAAGCTTTTAGTACTTTGCTGGGTCTTCTGCTTTGTTTATATACATGTACTTTCTACCTCTTGTTTATGAGCTCTGTTGATACACAATTAAGAGGCCTCTATACACCCACTATGTATTTTAAGGGACGGGTGGCAACCTACTTCTTCTCATAGTCTATAGAATTGAGATTGGTGTTGCTTCTAAGCCTAAAAGTTACATTTCAGGACACAATTTATAGCCCAGCTCTATTTCAACTAGACGGTGATCCTCCTCAGAATTTACATTGTAGTTACCCATATCATATAAGCTTATACAGCTCATCATATACAGTTCTTATATACATATATTTAAGCAAATAACAAAAATCAAAATGAGGTTTATCTTGAGGCCCAAAAGAGGTCTCTTATAGTCCAGCATAAACCTTCATTTGTAGTCTCATTCTGTGATAAGGTCCAAGAGGCCTATTTAAGAAATGTCTTGCGGACCTGATCCGACAGTGCGGATTAGGTCCGCAAGACATCACTGAATGCGGAGAGCAATACGCTCTCCGCATTTAACATTGCACCAGCAGCTCACAAGAGCTGCTGGTGCAACGCCGCCCCCTACAGACTCGCGGCCAATGGGCTGCCAGCAGGGGGTGTCAATCAACCCGATCGTACTTGATCGGGTTGAATTGTTGCGATTCCTGTCCGCCTGCTCAGAGCAGGTGGACAGGTTATGGAGCAGCGGTCTTTGTGACCGCTGCTTCATAATTGCTGTTTCTGGCGAGTCTGAAGACTCGCCAGAAACACGGGCTGTCAAGCTCCTTTCGGAGCTTGATAGATAGGCCCCCAAGACTGACTTTCTGAGTACTTAGGAAGTTTCACATTTAATATGGCAAGCTATTTTACTACCGCATGACAACATTGCTTACTATTGTTTATTTTTTGTAATACCCACAAACATTTGTCATTGAAATGTATTTGCATCTTATTGTGCTTTCTCACTTGTATGCCTCACATTTAACCTCAATATAAAAATGAAAATAGAAAAAAAAAATAATTCTGGTGTAGAATGTCCCTTTAAGGGCGTTCAAAAGGGGGGGGGGGGGGATTTATGGGGTTACCTATATCTCAAAAACCAAAGATGTTGCAGACGTGAAAATTGGTATTTAGAATCTCCTTTAAAAATAAAGAAATACATATTTTAACAATTACTGAAAATCAACTTAAGGGGTATCGTAAAGTCTTTTTTCTATGGGACTTCCATAGCGCCGATATTACGAGTCTGTCCTGGGAGGCCAAAAAATGAGCAGTACACCCGACCCCGTCAAGAGTCCTAACGCATTTAAAAGTCAGTAGTTATGAGTTTTATGGTACAATGCCGTAACATAAAACTCCTAGCTAAAGTGCTAAAAAGTACACTATCACCCATAAACTACCTATTAACCCCTAAACCGAGGCCCTCCCGCATCGCAAACACTAAAATAAATTTTTTAACCCCTAATCTGCCACTCCGGACACCGCCACTACATACATTATAAATATGAACCCCTAATATGCTGCCCCCAACATCGCCAACACCTACATTATATTTATTAACCCCCTAATCTGCCGTCCCCAATGTCGCCGCCACCTACCTACACTTATTAACCCCTAATCTGCTGCCCCCAACGTCGCCGCCACTATAATAAACATAGTAACCCCTAAACCGCCACACTCCTGCCTCGCAAACATTAGTTAAATATTATTAACCCCTAATCTGCCGTCCCTAACATCAAGAGTCAAGAATTTGCAGGATCCTCGGAGCGAACAAGTCGATAAGGCTTGAGTAGAGCAACGTGAAACGTGGGGTGTATGCGGTACGTAGAGGGGCGTTGTAAGGTGACAGTGTTTTCATTAATGATCTTAATTATTTGAAAAGGTCCAACAAAAAGCTTATTACATTTTCTGCAAGGTGTATGTAATTTTAAGTTCTTCGTGGACAGCCAGACCTTATCGCCAATGGAATATTGTGGAGGAGTTCTCCATTTCAGACCATAATAAGTTTTCTGTCTTAATTGAGCATCTCTGATATTCTCCTGCAATAGTTTAAAGTTTTCAGAGAGAGTGTTAAGAGTGTCATTAACAAGAGAACAAATACTGTCATGGTCTGACAGTAAGTGAAAGGTGGGATGAAAACCGCAATTGGCAAAACACAGAGTTTGTTTTATTGAAGATTGTAAGGTATTATTGTATGCAAATTTGGCTGTGGTTATATATGAAGACCACTTATCCTGTTGGTGACTGCAGTAACAACAGAGGTACTGCTCCAACCATTGGTTGGTTGGTTCTGTTTGGCCATTAGTCTGGGGATGGTATGCAGTAGATAAACATAGAGTAATTAGAATTGTGTGACAGAGTTCTTTCCAAAATCTAGAGGTAAATTGAGTTCTCCTGTCAGAGGTTACGCTTTGGCAGTAGTACAAGTCGAACATGAGTAAATGTGTTCTTTAAGATCTGGGTACATCTTAGGCCACCAGAAGGACCTGGATATTAACTCATATGTTTTTTGCACTCCTGGATGTCCTGCTAGGGTAGAGTCATGAACTGAATGTAACATCTTATTTTGAAGAGAAGCAGGAACGTAAATCTGTTTCTCGTGGTAATACAGACCATTTGCATGTAGATGTAAGGAATCCAAGGACTTAGTCAAATCCTTTCCCTGTTCTGTTTTAAGGATTACATTTTGGTCATTAAGGAGACCAACAATGTTTTCCATAGAGGTAATAGTAATGGGTTCATGTTCATCAGAAGGTCTAGGTTCAATCCTAGAGAGAGCATCAGCTTTGCTGTTTAACCTGCCAGGTCTATAAGTAATAGTGTAGTGGAATCTTGAGAAAAACAGACTCCACCGTACTTGGCGTGAAGACAGGATCTTTGTTGTTTTGAGGTATTGCAGGTTGCGGTGATCAGAATAGATCAGAACTGGTAAGGTAGAGCCTTCAAACAAATGCCTCCAATACTCAAGGGAATATTTTATGGCAAGTAATTCCTTCTCGCCCACAGGATAATTGCGTTCTGAAGGATTCATGACTCTAGAAAAATATGCCACAGGGTGTATTGGATCAAGGAGGGATTTACTTTGGGAACGAACTGCACCTATTGTGTACTGTGAAGCACCACTTCCAAAATGTATTGCAATGTGGGATCTGGGAATTTTAAGATGCAAGCTGAAGTGAATCTTGTTTTTAGGTGCTTAAAAGCTTGGTCGGCTGCTTGTGTCCAGACAAAGAGATGATTTTCTTTTTGTGTCAGATCAGTTATTGGTTTAGTAAGGGCAGCGAATGCTTTTATAAATTTCCGGTAAAAATTGGAAAAACCCATAAACCTTTGTATATCTTTCTTAGAACATTTATCTAATTTGGCATAGAGACGGTGGGTTCTTAAACAATTAAGTACTAAACAAACATGTTTTGTATGTTCTTCTTGGTTGGCTGAATACACTAGTATGTCATCCAAGCAAACTACTAGGAAGGTATCTAGAACATCCCTAAAGATGTCATTGAAGAAGTTCTAAAAGGTGGCTGGGGCATTTCATAGCCCGAATGTCATCACTGTATATTCAAAAAGTCCGTACCAAGTACAGAAAGCTGTGAGCCATTTATCACTCTCTAGGATTCTAATAAGATTGTAGACTCCACGTAGGTCTAACTTGCTAAAAATGTTGGCATCTTGTAACCTTTCTATCATATCTGAAATGAGAGGAAGTGGGTTTTGTTTTTTTATCGTCCTTTTGTTAAGTTCTCTGTAGTCAATGATGGGCCTTAGACTATTGTCTTTATTTTTTACAGAGAACATACCAGCATCAAGTGTTGTAATTCTGGCTGTGATAGGGGATATATATGACCAACGGGAATAGTACTACCAGGTATGAGCTGGATGGGACAGTCGTAAGACCGATGTGGCAGAAGTTTTTCTGTCTCTTTAGTGTCAAAAACATCTTGAAAGCCTAAATACTGGGAAGGAATTAGAGATTGATTATTATGAAGTATGGTGGGGAGGAGAAACAATTGTGTATACAGTATTTAGAATCTAAATGAACATGAGAGTGTTCCCAATTTATACTGGGTTGGTGTTTTTTAAGCCAAGTTAGACCTAACACTATAGGCTACATAGGAGACTAGATTACATCAAATGATAAGGTTTCTAGGTGACCTGACTGAGATTTGACAGTTAAGGGTATAGTGTGATGTGTGGGTCCAGAGCTGATCTGGTTACCATCAATAACTCGAAGAGAGACAGGTCTTGCCTTTTCAATCAGTGGAATTTTATTTTGCAATACAACGGAATTATCAATATAATTGCTGCAAGCTCCCGAATCCAGTATGGTGGGTAGTTCAACATGGTTTTGTTCCCACTGCAAAGAGAGGGGTAAATAACAACAAGTGTCTGAAAGTCTTTGAGGATGTCTGCAGACAGTTGGAGAGTGAAGTGAGGAATTCTCAGAAATAACGCACACTTAGAACAAACAGTGGAAAGCTGATTAGAGTTTAGGGATTTCAAATCCTGTTAGATCCGTCTGCGTCTAAGTCCGTGGCAGCCCACAGGGGTATTGAAAGGGAAGCAGAGATATTACCTGAGACAAAGTCAGTAGCGGTTAAGTAGATTCTGGAAAACAAGGCTTTTTGTCGACAGCATCAAAAAGAGCTCATTAAGAGCCAAACAGCTAGGAATACCATGCGTAGAGTTAAGGAAGGGGTGGGAATTTATACAGCAGGTAATCAATAATGAATCCACCCCTCCTTAAAGACACAGGATCATGACAGTACTTTTGCACATGCTAAGTAGGAGCAGAGGCCTCAGAAAGTGTTCATATAACTGTATCATGTGACAGCCATCAGCCAATCACAAAATGCATATACATATATACTGTGCCCTTTTGCACATATTCAGTAGGAGCTGAAGCCTCAGAAAGCGTGCATATAACTGTATCATGTGACAGCCATCAGCCAATCACAAAATGCATATACTGTAAACTTTTGCATATGCTCAGGCAGGAGCTGAAACCTCAGAAAGTGTGCATATAACTGTATCATGTGACAGCCGTCAGCCAATCACAAAATGCATATACATATATACTGTGCACTTTTGCACATGCTCAGTAGGACTGGAGGCCTCAGAAAATCTGCATATAACTATCATGTTACAGCCATCAGCCAATTACAAAATACATATACGTATATACTGTGCACTTTTGCACATGCTCAGTAGGAGCAGAGGCCTCAGAAAGTCTGAATATAACTGTATCATGTGACAGCCGTCAGCCAGTCACAAAATGCATACAAAATAATGTGAACGTTTTGATAATGGAAGATATTTTGGACGTATTTTTTAAAATTGCTGCTTTATGTGAATCATGAAAGTTAAATTGTGACCTACAGTAATAGACTATTTGCTGGAAGAACAGAGTTGACCTTTTGGATCAAGAGACAGGAAATGACTGTTTGTGCTCATACTGCAGTCACCATCAGAGGGCAGAAGTTCCATTGTCACAGGAAAGAAAGGAAACCCTGCATGACAGAAAAGACTATTCATAATAATGACCACAAGTGACCATCGGCCTCAGCTTATTGTGCACTTGATATCAGGACACCTCAACTGATAAAAATCACAGGAATTAAAATAAATGGGGAACTGGGTGACGTTTGCTGAAGCTAATTTATGGGGTTTTCCTGTTTGAATAGGAGGAACACTGAGCACATTGTCACAATGGGTTAAGTTAATTCTCTCAGGAATCCCAATTTTATTTATTTTTTACAATTATATGTTTTATAATCATTTACAGTTATATATTTTATAATCATTTATAGTTATATATGTTATACTCATTTACAGTTATATATGTTATACTCATTTACAGTTATATATTTTATACTCATTTATAGTTATATATGTTATACTCATTTAACGTTATATATGTTATACTCATTTACAGTTATATATTTTATACTCATTTATAGTTATATATGTTATACTCATTTACAGTTATATATGTTATACTCATTTACAGTTATATATTTTATACTCATTTACAGATATATATTTTACACTCATTTACAGATATATATTTTATACTCATTTACAGTTATATATGTTATACTCATTTACAGTTATATATTTTATACTCATTTACAGTTATATATGTTATACTCATTTATAGTTATATATTTTATAATCATTTATAGTTATATATGTTATACTCATTTACAGTTATATATGTTATACTCATTTATAGTTATATATTTTATAATCATTTATAGTTATATATGTTATACTCATTTACAGTTATATATGTTATACTCATTTACAGTTATATATTTTATACTCATTTACAGATATATATTTTATACTCATTTACAGTTATATATTTTATACTCATTTACAGATATATATTTTATATTCATTTACAGTTATATATGTTATACTCATTTACAGTTATATATTTTATACTCATTTACAGTTATATATGTTATACTCATTTATAGTTATATATTTTATAATTTACAGTTATTTATTTTATACTCATTTACAGTTATATATGTTATCCTCATTCACAATTATATATTTTATACTCATTTACAGTTACATATTTTATACTCATTTACAGTTATATATTTTATACTCATTTACAGTTATATATGTTATCCTCATTCACAATTATATATTTTATACTCATTTACAGTTACATATTTTATACTCATTTACAGTTATATATGTTATCCTCATTTACAATTATATATTTTATACTCATTTACAGTTATATATGTTATACTCATTTACAGTTATATATTTTATACTCATTTACAGTTATATATGTTATACTCATTTACAGTTATATATTTTATACTCATTTACAGTTATATATGTTATACTCATTTATAGTTATATATTTTATAATTTACAGTTATTTATTTTATACTCATTTACAGTTATATATTTTATAATTTACAGTTATATATTTTATACTCATTTACAGTTATATATGTTATACTCATTTATAGTTATATATTTTATAATTTACAGTTATATATGTTATACTCATTTACAGTTATATATTTTATACTCATTTACAGTTATATATGTTATACTCATTTACAGTTATATATTTTATACTCATTTACAGTTATATATGTTATACTCATTTATAGTTATATATTTTATAATTTACAGTTATTTATTTTATACTCATTTACAGTTATATATGTTATCCTCATTCACAATTATATATTTTATACTCATTTACAGTTATATATTTTATACTCATTTACAGTTATATATGTTATCCTCATTCACAATTATATATTTTATACTCATTTACAGTTACATATTTTATACTCATTTACAGTTATATATTTTATACTCATTTACAGTTATATATGTTATACTCATTTACAGTTATATATTTTATACTCATTTACAATTATATATTTTATACTCATTTACAGTTATATATGTTATACTCATTTACAGTTATATATTTTATACTCATTTACAGTTATATATGTTATACTCATTTATAGTTATATATTTTATAATTTACAGTTATTTATTTTATACTCATTTACAGTTATATATTTTATAATTTACAGTTATATATTTTATACTCATTTATAGTTATATATTTTATAATTTACAGTTATATATGTTATACTCATTTACAGTTATATATTTTATACTCATTTACAGTTATATATGTTATACTCATTTATAGTTATATATTTTATACTCATTTACAGTTATATATGTTATACTCATTTATAGTTATATATTTTATAATTTACAGTTATTTATTTTATACTCATTTACAGTTATATATGTTATCCTCATTTACAATTATATATTTTTTATATTTATTTATTTATAAAACAACAGCGTTACCACTACATTTTGTAACGTGATAAGTATTAAATTACATACAGTACTTATTTTACCACGCAGGGTAATTAATATGAGACAAAAAGAAACAATATTTGCGTTGTAACAATTACATAAAGAAACAATATATTTACTTCTCCTACCAAGTGTTAAATTAAACTTTACATCCTGTAGAAAACCAGGGTTATGCTGAATCAAAACAGAAATAGAAACAGTTGTTAGACCTAACCCCAGGCACCTGGGAGAAGCGTCAACTTTGCCAGTAACTTTACTTCAAATTCATAGTAGATTTAACCACTTTTGGAAGTTTTTATTGTATTCCCCGTACCCACCCAAAAAGAAAGAGAGAAAAGGAAAAAAGGGAATGAACAGTACATCATACAGCCATACACTCAAAAAAAAAAAAAATTGGAATCACCCTTCTCCCTCGCCCCGCCTACCCTCCCTCCCCCAAGGAAATACTACTATTAACAGGAAAATTGACCGTTTTACTGGAGCGTACTTATGCCCATTCAGTGGGCAATCTACCTGACTGTATCCAAATATCAAAGAAAGTTGTTTTTTTATAATGGCTATAAATTGTTGTTGCAGTGGCATGGGATAAGTTTTCATTATACCCAGCCATTTTTGAAGATACTTCTCCAGTTTCCCCTCCAAAAAGATGTCACTGGAATATTGTTCCATAATAATTATGTCCGCAATTAAAGCTTTATAAGTTTGAAAGGACAGAGACCTGCCCGATTTCCAGTTTAACAAGATTAGATTACGGCCGGCTAAGATCAGTGTATTAATTGTCTTGTATTGTTTATTTTTTGCATAATTACACATAAAGAAAATTTCTTGGGGGCTTATCGTATATTGCTCATCTAAACTTAAGGATAGCAAGAAGTTCACCTTATTCCAGAATTGTTTGATTTTTGGGCATCTCCAAAAACAGTGCATAATATCTGCATTCAGATTACCACATTTCAAACAGATATAATTATCAGTTAGGTACCATTTTTTAAGCTGTGCTGGGGTAATGTATACCAAATTAAGAAGTTTGCAGTGCGATTCTCTCCATGAAATTGTACTGGTTGCTTTTTGCACTAATCTAAAACTCTCCTCAATCTCTTCAGAGGTAATAAGAGGGAAATGTATTTTCCATTTCTTTAGTAGCTCTTCTAGACGTATCTGACCAACCTTAGCAAGTAGCATATTATACATGAAAGAGATGGACATATTGCCTTGCTTATAAACATTAATTGCTGAATTGATATCTCCCAGCTTCCAGTCTGATTTATTGTCCTCGCATAATTCCCCAAACATATGTCTCAGCTGTACGTATGCAAAGAAACTATGTTTATGGATCCCAAACTTTTTCTGTAGGTCCTCAAATGATTTAGCCATATCTAGGGTATCATCCCTAATTTGAATCACATCCTGCAGCCCTTTACTGGACCAATCCTTAAAAGTGCTAGAGGAGATTCCACTTGGGAAGTTTGGGTTACCACAAATTGGGAGATATTGAGAGGATTTCCACTTAATGTTTAATTCATCACATAGTTTATGCCATGCCAGGATAGGATTCAACAACGTCCCCATCCGTGTCAAGCGTTTAGGTAAATCCTTCTTATCTAGATGGATCAAGGCCTTCAGTGAATATGGGGTCACGATTCCCGTCTCTAGGTGCAAATTGTTTGAATACTCTTTCTGTAATCCAGTCAAGGATATATTTACTTTGCGTGACTAGATTATAGTATCTAAGGTTTGGCAATGCCAGGCCACCTACGGACGTCTGCAAAGAGAGATTGTATGTAGATATTCATCTACGCTTTAACTTCCATACAAACCCTGCTGTAATACCATTAAATGATAAAATATCTTTACTCTTAATCAAAAACGGAAGATTTTGTAGTAAATATAATAGTTGTGGAAAGAAAATAGTCTTGACCAAGACAACCCGGGCTGAAAGTGAGACTGGAAGTAACATCCACTTTACTACTTCTCTTTTATACTTACAAAAGTAGGAAGTAAAATTTAGGTTATACCAGGCCGCGGGATCCTTATGTATTTTAATCCCTAGATAATTTATTGAATCCACTGATTTAAATGGGTATCTAAAGCTTGGGGGCTCATTTTGCCTGATCCATAAAATTTCTGATTTTTCTGGGTTAATTTTATAGCCTGAAAAGGACCCAAATTGTTTTGCCAGGGTCAGAAACTGCTGAATTGAATGATCGGATTTGTTCAAGAAAAGGAGAAGATCATCCGCATATAGAGTAAGAACTATTTTCACCTTATGAACCATTATCCCCGATAATTCTTGTCTCAGTTTAATCGCAAAAGGCTCTAATGCCAGGTTGAACAGAAGGAGTGAGAGAGGGCAGCCCTGGCGTGTGCCCTTTTCTAGAATGATGTCTTGGGACAGTTCAGAATTAAGAGATTAGAGATAGGGTTTTGATAAATTGCATATATCATATTTAAAAAATTCCCCTTAAATCCAAAGCTCGTTAATGAAAAAAATAAATGATCCCAATTGATGAGATTGAATGCTTTTTCAGCATCAATCGCTAGTAGCGCCAAATTAGATCTCTTTTGATATTCTTTACCCTTATTTTCAGACCAGAAAACTTCTAAAACCGTCAACACCCGGCGAATAATTTTAGATACATTTCTACCTGGCATGAACCCAACTTGATCTGGGTTGATTAAATTCCCTATATAAGTTTTCAATCTATTTGCTATAATAGACATAAAGATTTTATAATCGCAATTTAATAAGGATATTGGTCTGTATGCGGACAGGTTTTATGGGTCTTTATTCTTTTTATGAATCAATGTAATGGTTGACGCCGAAAAATATCTAGAGGGCTTTTTGTTTTTGATATAGTATAAATTAAAAAGATTCACTAAAGTATCTGGGATGTGCTCTTGTAGAATTTTATATAGTTCAATAAGAAGTTGATCCGGACCGGGGGCTTTACAAGTTTTAGCTATTTTAATCTGCTTTATCACTTCCTCCGGTGTAATTGGGAGATTTAATAACTCTAAGTCTTGTTCAGAGATCTTTGGAATTTTAACTTTGTTTATTACGTATATTAATTTCTTCCCCCTTATATATCTTCTTGTAAAATTCATAGAAGGCTTCTTTTATTTCCCTAGGGTTAATGACACTTTTACCTAATAGTCTGATTTTATGGATTCTATTACTGCTTTGTCGATTTTTAATCAGGGTTGAGAGATATCTAGCCGATCGAAAGAATCCTATTTTTCCCTTGTTCGCATTTATTTGTACATTTGAACCTATCCAGTCAGGGCCTGGGTGCTATATTGAAATCTCCACCCATTATAATTTTCTGGTTACTAAAATACATCAGTTTAGACTTCAAATTATCCCAAAATAATCTATCTGGTTTATTAGGACCATATACATTGCATAGTACCATTTTTACTTCATGAATTAATACCTCTAAAATAAGATATCTCCTGTTCTGATCTATATCTTGGGAGAGGATATCGCACTGCAAACTCTTATTAAGTAAGATCGCTACTCCCCTTTCCCGCCCACAGTATGGTGAACTTATTATGTTTCCCACCCATTTAGATTTTAATGCTTCCTCAAGTTTTAAGTGTGTCTCTTGCAAGAAGACAATTTGTGGGTTAAGGGAATTTAGATATTTTATTATTGACTTTCTTTTGATAGGCGATGTTATCCCCCTAAATTCCAGGATAAAAAATTAAGTTTATTCATATTAATTTTGCAAGACTAAAATAAAAGTAAAACCTGAGAGCATAACTTCGCCAAGAGTTAGGTGGGAGGGAAACATGGTAGAGGGGCGAGAGAAAGAAGAGGAGCGTAAAGAAAGAAAAAAAACAAACCTTACACACATATACCATTCATAAACTCCAGACACCATTCCTATTTCTTATCAACATAGGCCAAAAATACTAATATTCTATCCCTTCTAACTTAATTTAAGCTCTTTGCATAATGATTGTGCAGCCTCAGCTTCCGTAATTACTCGAGTGATACCATTCACGTTAATTATAATTTTTGCCGGGTAGACTAGTCTCGTTTGGAATTTGGCGTTAATAAATTTGGTACAAAATGGGGCCATTATTCTTCTTTTGGCTGAGGTTTCAGCAGAGAAATCCTGAAATAATAAAAGCCTGTGTTGATTAATTTTACACTCTTGCATTTTGCGGTAACTTTGCATTATAGATATCTTGTCTTGGAAGTTAAGGAATTTTATTATAATTGTTCTGGGTCTAGGCAGTCCATTAAGATTTTCCTTAATTGGTCCTTGTCTGTGCACCCTTTCTATTTGAATAGGGGGTTGGTTAGGTAAACCCACACACTGTGGGAGAAGCACTGACGCAAAAAATATAAGATCACTATATTCTGTACTTTCAGGCAAGCCCACTACTTTAACATTATTGCGTCTGGACCTATCCTCAAGGTCTTCAATCCTGGCCTGTAGTATAGACATTTTCTTTTCATGCTCAGTTACCATTATATCTTGACTGTTTACTTGATCCTCTAAACTAGATATTCTGAGCTGTGCTTCATCAAGGCGATTAGAAAACTGTCTAACTTCTGTCACAAGACTAGATAACTCCAATTTAATCTCTGCATATTGTGGGGTAAATAAATCAGACATATGTTGCAAAAGTTGCTTACTCTCTACTGATATAGGTAGGGTTTCCTCATGGGAGCTTAAGCTACTCCTCAGTCCTTTTTTATCCTTTGATTTAAGCGGCATAGCTGAGGGTGTGTAAGGGATAGGGGACAAGAATTTGTCCATTGAGTGAGACAAGAACAAGCAGTAAAATACCTATCAAGGTTAAAGGGAAAGGTTGTGAGGGGAGTGATTTTGTCTGTACCCTACCTCAGTCTTTACAGAGTCTAAACTTATTGTTCAATACAAGGGTATTGTCCTGATATTGTCTATTTCACTAGACAGAATTACACCTATATAGGCAAAAAATGCAGCAAATGAATAAGTACCAGTACACTCATGCACCTGACCTTTTTCTAGGTCCACTTCCTTATCCTATTTCCCTCTTCCTGTTAACAGGATAGTACCAGAGTAGACTGTATCTTAAATTCCATATTCATTACAAAACAATGACCGTTTGTTTCCCTAGAGTTTTGAATTTTTCTGCATGTTTCAACTGATACATGAAGCCTAGTATCTATCACACTCTGTTTTAATACATCACAGACCTGCAGGCTCGCCAGAAACAGCAGTTATAAAGCAGCGGTCACAAAGACCGCTGCTCCATAACCTGTCCGTCTGCTCTGAGCAGGCGGACACACATCGCCGGAAATCAACCCGATCGAGTACGATCGGGTTGATTGACACCCCCCTGCTGGCAGCCGATTGGCCGCGAGTATGCAGGGGGCGGCGTTGCACCAGCAGCTCTTGTCAGCTGCTGGTGCAATGCTGAATACGACGAGCGTATTGCTCGCCGTATTCAGCGAGGTCTGGCGAACCTGATCCGCACTGTCAGATCAGGTCCGCCAAACCTTGATAACTAGAGGCCATAGCCTCTACATAATTTGCATTGTACCTACTATTGTATACTGTTATATATTTTGGCTATTAAATAAATGCAGGATTATTTTCTGCAACCATTAGAGAACACAAGAAGATTCACACTTCAGCAGTATTATACTTTTTATGCACATTATTAAATATCTTTTATAGGAATACTAGGGCATTTTTATAACGGACACTATTTATCCAGTATAGTCCCAGTTCTTATGCTTAGACTTCTTTTATTCTTTTATCTGAGATATCCAATGCTTTCAGCTTTTCCCTTTGAACCTTCAACCAATTATTTATCTTTTTATATGGCAAAAGCAGTGAAGAAGCCAAAGTCTCCGATATAAAAAAAACAGTATGAAAGTCAGGAGCTCAACATATACATGCCAGCTATAGAATTTATGGCCCCTATATGACCTGTTATATGACAAGATACTCTGGGGGGTTTTGCAGACAGGGAAAATGGCAAAGTCTTGCTTCTAAATCCCCCAGGATGGCTCACTGGTTAATTACATTGACAGGGTAATAGCCCAGGTATAACACGTTGCTCAGTGAGTGGTTTCAGGAACAAGAGTCTCCCTTTCTTCCCCCTTTCTCCTGATTCTCTTTTCCTTTTCTTTTTTTTTTAAATGACCCCGAGATTTACAGTGAGTCAAAATAAGGAGCCCTTCAGCAACTCCACATACATGAATTCCCGCCTTACCTTCACCCTGAGTGCCCAGGGACTTACTCCGGCGGCTTCCTTCCCCCTAGATGCCGCAGGGACTTACGCCAGCAACTTTCTTCACCCTGTGCACCCTCGGGGCTTGTATCAATTTATGCCGCTTAGCCCTTTCAGCAGAGCTATACACCCCGGTATAGATGTCACTAACCTCGGGGGAAACACGTTTGCACCACCTGTGCCGGGAGACACTCCTCTGCGGGTTTTAACCGTTACCTGCCTTGGAGCAGTCGGCTGAACAATACTCTGACAGTCTGCGGTCTAGCGCTGTATCCCAGCTCCTATGTGTGAAGGAGCATCAATAGAGGTGTCTGGATGTGGTGTGCCGCGGCTAACCGGCTATCAGCCAAGGTGTAGACGTCCGCTCGCCAGGTCCCACCCATGTGGGGCTTCAATGCCAGGGAATAGTGTCTCGGCCAAGGAAACAGGCGAGTCGGCGGTTCCTAGAGGTAACGCCGTACTGTGGGGAAGCGTGGTCCAGCTGTACGCACACAGCGTGTGCTTGCTCCTCCCACCGGAAGTCCCACAATTATATATTTTATACTCATTTACAGTTATATATTTTATATTAATTTACAGTTATATATTGTATACTCATTTACAGTTATATATTTTATTCTTATTTAAAATTAGATATTTTATACTCATTTACAGTTATATATTTTATAATCATTTACAGTTATATATTTTATATTCATTTACAGTTAGATATTTTATATTCATTTACAGTTAGATATTTTATATTCATTTACAGTTAGATATTTTATAAACATGTGCGTTTCATTTCAGACAAATTCAGAATTCGGACGAATTTTGGCAGATTCAGCGATTTGGATGCATTCAAATTTCTGAATCGGCACATCCCAAAAAATTCCTAAAATGAATAAATATGTTTCCGAATTTTCGGATCTATTATTCATATTCGGAATATTTCATTGTTCCTTCCTAAACCGCAGTTCCCCGACACTAACTCAAAGTCTATAATAAAGGTAAAAGTGAAACGATGACGTCGCTCTAGCCCAACAGGAGTACGGATACTGCAGTCCAATCCAGATCGATATCCAGGCAAGCCCATGAAATAATCAACGTGCACTGCCAGCCAGGTAAAGGAGCCGAGCCAGCCCTAAAATAGACGTACAAATGCAAGAGTAGGCAGCACTCCAACAAAAAAATCCTTAGATAAAAGAAAAAATCACATAGTTTAAAACTAGCACAAAAAACAGCAATAAACAGAGGAAGGAGGAGGTGGAGTCCTGATACGTTTCGTGCCAGACGGCACTTAATCATTGTGCTGGTTTTAAACTATGTGAATTAAAGATTTTTTCTTTTATCTAAGGATTTTTTTGTTGGAGTGCTGCCTACTCTTACATTTGTACGTCTATAATAAAGGTATTAACACCTAAACGTGATTCATAGAATACTCTGTATGTATATGAGTATTCTATATATATACAGAGTATTCTGTGAATCACGCAAGCAAAAATAACAAATCCACCATATATACACTGGTAAAAGGACTGTTCCATTATATGAGTTCTTTATTTGAAGAGTTTATTTAAATCCGAAGAACATTTGCACTGTTAAAGCTGAAAAGTCAAGATATAACAGACGAATGATTGGTGCATATGGATACAGACAGCACATGTGTGAAATGTGAAAGTACAACAACTGTTGCAATTTGTCATACAAAGATACACAGTGTATTTTTCGAATTACACAAGCGTGAAACAAGTATATAATCTGTATTGACATATACAAGGACTATTACATTTTATGAGTTACATTGTTTAAATACTTTGGAAGATCTTCACCACTAAGGCTGAGAGACATTATTTTTTTCTGTTTTTTCTATTTTTGATGCAGGTGGTGCCAGTTATCACCCCCTTGGGACGCCTGGGGGGTGTAGAATTTTGTATTCTGTATATTTATTTTCTGTTATATGATGTGAATAGATGAAGTGTGAATATATACTTTTTGCTATCTGATGTAGTGTGAATATTTTTCTCAGCTCAATCGAGCGGATTTGCATGGTGGTTGGAGTTGGTGTGAATGAGAATAGATTTACATTTTTGAACCTTTTCAGATGATGAATTTTGCTTTTTTCTGGAGAATAAAAATTAAAAAATATATTTATGATATCTAAGACTCGCTTGCTGGGATTTATTAAATTGATATTTATTAGAGTAAGGGACCAGACTCTATCCCGTGCATGAGCACATTATATGCTAGGTTGTTTTTGTTATATAAAAGGTAGTGCTGTCACGTGATATTATTATTGATTAGTCAAATATTATTAACCTCTAATCTGTCGTCCCTAACATCGCTGACACCTACCTACATTTTAGACATGTGCACCGCTAAAAAATTCGGTTCGTTTTCGGTTCGGATCGATTCGGACTTTTAGAATTTCGTTTCGGATCGAATCTGATTCGGCAAAATTTGAATAAATTCGTTTCGGATTTATTCGGATCCGAATAAATTCATTTCGGATTTATTCGGATTCGGCTGAATTCGGTTCTATTCCGTTCCGAAATTCGGTATGTTTTTACTACACTAACACCCATTTAGTACACTAAGTCACTAACACCCATAAACTACCTATGAACCACTAAACCGAGGCCCCCCCACATCGCAAACCCTATAATAACATTATTTAACCCCTAATCTGCCGATCGGATATCGCCGCCGCCTACATTATAGCTATTAACCCCTAATCTGCTGTCCCTAACACCGCCGACCCCTACATTATAGTTATTAACCCCTAATCTGCCTCCCCCAACGTCGCCGCAATCTAACTATAAGTATTAACCCCTAATCTGCCGACCCAATATCGCCGCCGCCTACATTATAGCTATTAACCCCTAATCTGCTGTCCCTAACACCGCCGACCCCTACATTATAGTTATTAACCCCTAATCTGCCTCCCCCCAATGTCGCCGCAATCTAACTACAAGTATTAACCCCTAATCTGCCGACCCGATATCGCCGCCGCCTACATTATAGCTATTAACCCCTAATCTGCTGTCCCTAACACCGCCGACCCCTACATTATAGTTATTAACCCCTAATCTGCCTCCCCCCAACGTCGCCGCAATCTAACTACAAGTATTAACCCCTAATCTGCCGACCACAAATCGCCGCCACTATAATAAATGTATTAACCCCTAAACCGCCGCACTCCCGCCTCGCAAACACTATAATACATTTTATTAACCCCTAATCTGCCCTCCCTTACATCGCCGCCACCTACCTACAATTATTAACCCCTAATCTCCCGCCCCCATCGTCGCCGCTACTATAATAAGGTTATTAACCCCTAAACCTAAGTCTAACCCTAACACCCCCTAACTTAAATATAATTTAAATAAAACGAAATAAGTTTACTATAGTTAAATAAATGAATCCTATTTAAAACTAAAGACTTACCTGTAAAATAAACCCTAAGATAGCTGCAATATAACTAATAGTTACATTGTAGCTATCTTAGCATTTATATTTATTTTACAGGCAACTTTGTATTTATTTTAACTAGGTACAATAGTTATTAAATAGTTAATAACTATTTAATAACTACCTAGCTAAAATAAATACAAATTTACCTGTAAAATAAATCCTAACCTAAGTTACACTAACACCTAACACTACACTATCATTAAATTAACTAAATAAATGAATCATATTTAAAACAAAATACTTACCTGTAAAATAAACCCTAATATAGCTGCAATATAACTAATAGTTACATTGTAGCTATTTTAGCATTTATATTTATTTTACAGGCAACTTTGTATTTATTTTAACTAGGTACAAAAGCTATTAAATAGTTATTGACTAATTAATAGCTACCTAGTTAAAATAATTACAAAATTACCTGTAAAATAAATCCTAACCTAAGTTACAATTAAACCTAAGTACCTACAATTATCTACAATTAAATAAACTAAAGTACAAAACCCCCCCACTAAATTACAAAAAAAAACAAACACTAAATTACAAAAAATAAAAAAATATTACAAGAATTTTAAACTAATTACACCTAATCTAAGCCCCCTAATAAAATAACAAAGCCCCCCAAAATAAAAAAAATGCCCTACCCTATACTAAATTACAAAAGTTAACAGCTATATTACCTTACCAGCCCCGAACAGGGCCCTTTGCGGGGCATGCCCCAAAGAAAACAGCTCTTTTGCCTGTAAAAAAAAAAACACAATCCCCCCCCCACATTACAACCCACCACCCACATACCCCTACTCTAACCCAAACCCCCCTTAAATAAACCTAACACTACCCCCCTGAAGATCTCCCTACCTTGAGTCGTGTTCACCCAGCCGGGCCGAAGTCTTCATCCGATGGGGCAGAAGAGGACATCCAGACCGGCAGAAGTCTTCATCCAAGTGGGGCAAGAAGAGGTCTTCCATCCATCATACAAGTACCAAAATACAAACAAACACTAAATTACAAAAAATAATAAAATATTACAATAATTTTAAACTAATTACACCTAATCTAAGCCCCCTACTAGCTATTAATATAGCTTCAATATAACTAATAGTTACATTTTAGCTATTTTAGGATTTATATTTATTTTACAGGCAACTTTGTATTTATTTTAACTAGGTACAATAGCTATTACATAGTTAATAACTATTTAATAACTACCTAGCTAAAATAAATACAAATTTACCTGTAAAATAAATCATAACCTAAGTTACAATTACACCTAACACTACACTATCATTAAATTAACTAAATAAATGAATCCTATATAAAACTAAAGACTTACCTGTAAAATAAACCCTAATATAGCTGCAATATAACTAATAGTTACATTGTAGCTATTTTAGCATTTATATTTATTGTACAGGCAACTTTGTATTTATTTTAACTAGGTACAATAGCTATTAAATAGATATTTACTGTTTAATAGCTACCTAGTTAAAATAATTACAAAATTACCTGTAAAATAAATCCTAACCTAAGTTACAATTAAACCTAACACTACACTATCATTAAATAAATTAACTACAAGTACCTACAATTAAATACAATTAAAAAACTAAACTAAAGTACAACCCCCCCCCACTAAATTACAAAAAATAAAAAAATATTACAAGAATTTTAAACTAATTACACCTAATCTAAGCCCCCTAATAAAATAACAAAGCCCCCCAAAATAAAAAAAATGCCCTACCCTATACTAAATTACAAAAGTTAACAGCTCTATTACCTTACCAGCCCTGAACAGGGCCTTTTGCGGGGCATGCCCCAAAGAAAACAGCTCTTTTGCCTGTAAAAAAAAACACAACCCCCCCCCCCCACATTACAACCCACCACCCACATACCCCTACTCTAACCCAAACCCCCCTTAAATAAACCTAACACTACCCCCCTGAAGATCTCCCTACCTTGAGTCGTGTTCACCCAGCCGGGCCGAAGTCTTCATCCGATGGGGCAGAAGAGGACATCCAGACTGGCAGAAGTCTTCATCCAAGCGGGGCAAGAAGAGATCTTCCATCCATCAGAAAAGTACAAAAAAACAAACAAACACTTAGGCCTAGATTTAGAGTTCGGCGGTAGCCGTCAAAACCAGCGTTAGAGGCTCCTAACGCTGGTTTTGGCCGCTCGCTGGTATTTGGAGTCAGTGATTAAAGGGTCTAACGCTCACTTTTCAGCCGCGACTTTTCCATACCGCAGATCCCCCTACGCCATTTGCGTAGCCTATCTTTTCAATGGGATCTTTCTAACGCTGGTATTTAGAGTCGTTTCTGCAGTGAGCGTTAGAGCTCTAACGACAAGATTCCAGCCGCCTGAAAATAGCAGGAGTTAAGAGCTTTCTGGCTAACGCCGGTTTATAAAGCTCTTAACTACTGTACCCTAAAGTACACTAACACCCATAAACTACCTATGTACCCCTAAACCGAGGTCCCCCCACATCGCCGCCACTCGATTAAAATTTTTAACCCCTAATCTGCCGACCGCCACCTACGTTATACTTATGTACCCCTAATCTGCTGCCCCTAACCCCGCCGACCCCTATATTATATTTATTAACCCCTAACTTGCCCCCCACAACGTCGCCGCAAGCTACTTAAAATAATTAACCCCTAATCTTCCGACCGCAAATCGCCGCCACCTACGTTATCCCTATGTACCCCTAATCTGCTGCCCCTAACATCGCCGACCCCTATGTTATATTTATTAACCCCTAATCTGCCCCCCACAACGTCGCCGACACCTACCTACACTTATTAACCCCTAATCTGCCGAGCGGACCTGAGCGCTACTATAATAAATGTATTAACCCCTAATCCGCCTCACTAACCCTATCATAAATAGTATTAACCCCTAATCTGCCCTCCCTAACATCGCCGACACCTAACTTCAATTATTAACCCCTAATCTGCCGACCGGAGCTCACCGCTATTCTAATAAATGTATTAACCCCTAAAGCTAAGTCTAACCCTAACACTAACACCCCCCTAACTTAAATATAATTTACATCTAACGAAATAAATTAACTCTTATTAAATAACTTATTCCTATTTAAAGCTAAATACTTACCTGTAAAATAAATCATAATATAGCTACAATATAAATTACATTTATATTATAGCTATTTTAGGATTAATATTTATTTTACAGGCAACTTTGTAATTATTTTAACCAGGTACAATAGCTATTAAATAGTTAAGAACTATTTAATAGTTACCTAGTTAAAATAATTACAAATTTACCTGTAAAATAAATCCTAACCTAAGTTATAATTAAACCTAACACTACCCTATCAATAAAATAATTAAATAAACTACCTACAATTACCTACAATTAACCTAACACTACACTATCAATAAATTAATTAAACACAATTGCTACAAATAAATACAATTAAATAAACTATCTAAAGTACAAAAAATAAAAAAGAACTAAGTTACAGAAAATAAAAAAATATTTACAAACATAAGAAAAATATTACAACAATTTTAAACTAATTACACCTACTCTAAGCCCCCTAATAAAATAACAAAGACCCCCAAAATAAAAAATTCCCTACCCTATTCTAAAATACAAAAATTACAAGCTCTTTTACCTTACCAGCCCTGAACAGGGCCCTTTGCGGGGCATGCCCCAAGAATTTCAGCTCTTTTGCCTGTAAAAAAAAACATACAATACCCCCCCCCCCCAACATTACAACCCACCACCCACATACCCCTAATCTAACCCAAACCCCCCTTAAATAAACCTAACACTAAGCCCCTGAAGATCTTCCTACCTTGTCTTCACCTCACCAGGTATCACCGATCCGTCCTGGCTCCAAGATCTTCATCCAACCCAAGCGGGGGTTGGCGATCCATAATCCGGTGCTCCAAAGTCTTCCTCCTATCCGGCAAGAAGAGGACATCCGGACCGGCAAACATCTTCTCCAAGCGGCATCTTCTATGTTCTTCCATCCGATGACGACCGGCTCCATCTTGAAGACCTCCAGCGCGGATCCATCCTCTTCTTCCGACGACTAGACGACGAATGACGGTTCCTTTAAGGGACGTCATCCAAGATGGCGTCCCTCGAATTCCGATTGGCTGATAGGATTCTATCAGCCAATCGGAATTAAGGTAGGAATTTTCTGATTGGCTGATGGAATCAGCCAATCAGAATCAAGTTCAATCCGATTGGCTGATCCAATCAGCCAATCAGATTGAGCTCGCATTCTATTGGCTGTTCCGATCAGCCAATAGAATGCGAGCTCAATCTGATTGGCTGATGGGATCGGCCAATCGGATTGAACTTGATTCTGATTGGCTGATTCCATCAGCCAATCAGAAAATTCCTACCTTAATTCCGATTGGCTGATAGAATCCTATCAGCCAATCGGAATTCGAGGGACGCCATCTTGGATGACGTCCCTTAAAGGAACCGTCATTCGTCGTCTAGTCGTCGGAAGAAGAGGATGGATCCGCGCTGGAGGTCTTCAAGATGGAGCCGGTCGTCATCGGATGGAAGAACATAGAAGATGCCGCTTGGAGAAGATGTTTGCCGGTCCGGATGTCCTCTTCTTGCCGGATAGGAGGAAGACTTTGGAGCACCGGATTATGGATCGCCAACCCCCGCTTGGGTTGGATGAAGATCTTGGAGCCAGGACGGATCGGTGATACCTGGTGAGGTGAAGACAAGGTAGGAAGATCTTCAGGGGCTTAGTGTTAGGTTTATTTAAGGGGGGTTTGGGTTAGATTAGGGGTATGTGGGTGGTGGGTTGTAATGTTGGGGGGGGGGTATTGTATGTTTTTTTTTACAGGCAAAAGAGCTGAAATTCTTGGGGCATGCCCCGCAAAGGGCCCTGTTCAGGGCTGGTAAGGTAAAAGAGCTTGTAATTTTTGTATTTTAGAATAGGGTAGGGAATTTTTTATTTTGGGGGTCTTTGTTATTTTATTAGGGGGCTTAGAGTAGGTGTAATTAGTTTAAAATTGTTGTAATATTTTTCTTATGTTTGTAAATATTTTTTTATTTTCTGTAACTTAGTTCTTTTTTATTTTTTGTACTTTAGATAGTTTATTTAATTGTATTTATTTGTAGCAATTGTGTTTAATTAATTTATTGATAGTGTAGTGTTAGGTTAATTGTAGGTAATTGTAGGTAGTTTATTTAATTATTTTATTGATAGGGTAGTGTTAGGTTTAATTATAACTTAGGTTAGGATTTATTTTACAGGTAAATTTGTAATTATTTTAACTAGGTAACTATTAAATAGTTCTTAACTATTTAATAGCTATTGTACCTGGTTAAAATAATTACAAAGTTGCCTGTAAAATAAATATTAATCCTAAAATAGCTATAATATAAATGTAATTTATATTGTAGCTATATTATGATTTATTTTACAGGTAAGTATTTAGCTTTAAATAGGAATAAGTTATTTAATAAGAGTTAATTTATTTCGTTAGATGTAAATTATATTTAAGTTAGGGGGGTGTTAGTGTTAGGGTTAGACTTAGCTTTAGGGGTTAATACATTTATTAGAATAGCGGTGAGCTCCGGTCGGCAGATTAGGGGTTAATAATTGAAGGTAGGTGTCGGCGATGTTAGGGAGGGCAGATTAGGGGTTAATACTATTTATGATAGGGTTAGTGAGGCGGATTAGGGGTTAATACATTTATTATAGTAGCGCTCAGGTCCGCTCGGCAGATTAGGGGTTAATAAGTGTAGGTAGGTGTCGGCGACGTTGTGGGGGGCAGATTAGGGGTTAATAAATATAACATAGGGGTCGGCGATGTTAGGGCAGCAGATTAGGGGTACATAGGGATAACGTAGGTGGCGGCGGTTTACGGAGCGGCAGATTAGGGGTTAAAAGTGTAATGCAGGGGTCAGCGATAGCGGGGGCGGCAGATTAGGGGTTAATAAGTGTAAGGTTAGGGGTGTTTAGACTCGGGGTACATGTTAGAGTGTTAGGTGCAGACGTAGGAAGTGTTTCCCCATAGGAAACAATGGGGCTGCGTTAGGAGCTGAACGCTGCTTTTTTGCAGGTGTTAGGTTTTTTTTCAGCTCAAACAGCCCCATTGTTTCCTATGGGAGAATCGTGCACGAGCACGTTTTTGAGGCCGGCCGCGTCCGTAAGCAACTCTGGTATCGAGAGTTGCATTTGCGGTAAAAATGCTCTACGCTCCTTTTTTGGAGCCTAACGCAGCATTTGTTTGAACTCTCGATACCAGAGTTAAATTTATGGTGCGGCCAGAAAAAAACCCGCGGAGCGTTAACAGCCCTTTTACCGCCGAACTCTAAATCTAGGCCTAAATTAGCAAAAATAATAAAATATTGCAATAATTTTAAACTAATTACACCTAATCTAAGCCCCCTACTAGCTATTAATATAGCTACAATATAACTAATAGTTACATTGTAGCTATTTTAGGATTTATATTTATTTTACAGGCAACTTTGTATTTATTTTAACTAGGTACAATAGCTATTAAATAGTTAATAACTACCTAGCTAAAATAAATACAAATTTACCTGTAAAATAAACCCTAACCTAAGTTACAATTACACCTAACACTACACTGTCATTAAATTAACTAAATAAATTAATCCTATATAAAACTAAATACTTACCTGTAAAATAAACTCTAATATAGCTACAATATAACTAATAGTTACATTGTAGCTATTTTAGCATTTATATTTATTTTACAGGCAACTTTGTATTTATTTTAACTAGGTACAAAAGCTATTAAATAGTTATTGACTAATTAATAGCTACCTAGTTAAAATAATTACAAAATTACCTGTAAAATAAATCCTAACCTAAGTTACTATTAAACCTAACTCTACACTATCATTAAATAAATTAACTACAAGTACCTACAATTAAATACAATGAAATAAACTAAACTAAAGTACAAAAAAAACAAACACTAAATTACAAAAAATAAAAAAAATTACAAGAATTTTAAACTAATTACACCTAATCTAAGCCCCCTAATAAAATAACAAAGCCCCCCAAAATAAAAAAATGCCCTACCCTATACTAAATTACAAAAGTAATCAGCTCTATTACCTTACCAGCCCTGAACAGGGCCTTTTGCGGGGGCATGCCCCATAGAAAACAGCTCTTTTGCCTGTAAAAAAAAACACAATACCCCCCCCCACATTACAACCCACCACCCACATACCCCTACTCTAACCCAAACCCCCCTTAAATAAACCTAACACTACCCCCCTGAAGATCTCTCTACCGTGTCTTCACCCAGCGGGCCGAAGTCTTCATCCGATCGGGCAGAAGAGGACATCCAGACCGGCAGAAGTCTTCATCCAAGCGGGGCAAGAAGAGGTCTTCCATCCATCAGAAGTCTTGATCCAGGCGGCATCTTCTCTGTTCATCCATCCGGAGCGGAGCGGCAGCATCCTGAAGACATCCCACGCAGAGCATCCTCTTCTTTCTTGATCCGACGACTCGGTGACTGTACCTTTAAGTGACGTCATCCAAGATGGCGTCCCTTGAATTCCGATTGGCTGATAGGATTCTATCAGCCAATCGGAATTAAGGTATGAAAAATCTGATTGGCTGATTGAATCAGCCAATCAGATTCAAGTTCAATCCGATTGGCTGATCCAATCAGCCAATCAGATTGAGCTCGCATTCTATTGGCTGATCGGAACAGCCAATAGAATGCGAGGTCAATCTGATTGGCTGATTCCATCAGCCAATCGGATTGAACTTGAATCTGATTGGCTGATTAAATCAGCCAATCAGATTTTTCCTACCTTAATTCCGATTGGCTGATAGAATCCTATCAGCCAATCGGAATTCAAGGGACGCCATCTTGGATGACGTCACTTAAAGGTACAGTCACCTAGTCGTCGGATCAAGAAAGAAGAGGATGCTCTGCGTGGGATGTCTTCAGGATGCTGCCGCTCCGCTCCGGATGGATGAACAGAGAAGATGCCGCCTGGATCAAGACTTCTGATGGATGGAAGACCTCTTCTTGCCCCGCTTGGATGAAGACTTCTGCCGGTCTGGATGTCCTCTTCTGCCCGATCGGATGAAGACTTCGGCCCGCTGGGTGAAGACACGGTAGAGAGATCTTCAGGGGGGTAGTGTTAGGTTTATTTAAGGGGGGTTTGGGTTAGAGTAGGGGTATGTGGGTGGTGGGTTGTAATGTGGGGGGGGGTATTGTGTTTTTTTTTACAGGCAAAAGAGCTGTTTTCTTTGGGGCATGCCCCGCAAAAGGCCCTGTTCAGGGCTGGTAAGGTAATAGAGCTGATTACTTTTGTAATTTAGTATAGGGTAGGGCATTTTTTTATTTTGGGGGGCTTTGTTATTTTATTAGGGGGCTTAGATTAGGTGTAATTAGTTTAAAATTCTTGTAATTTTTTTTATTTTTTGTAATTTAGTGTTTGTTTTTTTTGTACTTTAGTTTAGTTTATTTCATTGTATTTAATTGTAGGTACTTGTAGTTAATTTATTTAATGATAGTGTAGAGTTAGGTTTAATAGTAACTTAGGTTAGGATTTATTTTACAGGTAATTTTGTAATTATTTTAACTAGGTAGCTATTAAACAGTAAATATCTATTTAATAGCTATTGTACCTAGTTAAAATAAATACAAAGTTGCCTGTAAAATAAATATAAATGCTAAAATAGCTACAATGTAACCATTAGTTATATTGTAGCTATATTAGGGTTTATTTTACAGGTAAGTATTTAGTTTTATATAGGATTAATTTATTTAGTTAATTTAATGATAGTGTAGTGTTAGGTGTAATTGTAACTTAGGTTAGGGTTTATTTTACAGGTAAATTTGTATTTATTTTAGCTAGGTAGTTATTAACTATTTAATAGCTATTGTACCTAGTTAAAATAAATACAAAGTTGCCTGTAAAATAAATATAAATCCTAAAATAGCTACAATGTAACTATTAGTTATATTGTAGCTATATTAATAGCTAGTAGGGGGCTTAGATTAGGTGTAATTAGTTTAAAATTATTGTAATATTTTATTATTTTTGCTAATTTAGTGTTTGTTTGTTTTTTTGTACTTTTCTGATGGATGGAAGACCTCTTCTTGCCCCGCTTGGATGAAGACTTCTGCCAGTCTGGATGTCCTCTTCTGCCCCATCGGATGAAGACTTCGGCCCGGCTGGGTGAACACGACTCAAGGTAGGGAGATCTTCAGGGGGGTAGTGTTAGGTTTATTTAAGGGGGGTTTGGGTTAGAGTAGGGGTATGTGGGTGGTGGGTTGTAATGTGGGGGGAGGGATTGTGTTTTTTTTTTACAGGCAAAAGAGCTGTTTTCTTTGGGGCATGCCCCGCAAAGGGCCCTGTTCAGGGCTGGTAAGGTAATAGAGCTGTTAACTTTTGTAATTTAGTATAGGTTAGGGCATTTTTTTTATTTTGGGGGGCTTTGTTATTTTATTAGGGGGCTTAGATTAGGTGTAATTAGTTTAAAATTCTTGTAATATTTTTTTATTTTTTGTAATTTAGTGGGGGGGGGTTTGTACTTTAGTTTAGTTTTTTTAATTGCATTTAATTGTAGGTACTTGTAGTTAATTTATTTAATGATAGTGTAGTGTTAGGTTTAATTGTAACTTAGGTTAGGATTTATTTTACAGGTAATTTTGTAATTATTTTAACTAGGTAGCTATTAAATAGTCAATATCTATTTAATAGCTATTGAACCTAGTTAAAATGAATACAAAGTTGCCTGTACAATAAATATAAATGCTAAAATAGCTACAATGTAACTATTAGTTATATTGCAGCTATATTAGGGTTTATTTTACAGGTAAGTCTTTAGTTTTATATAGGATTCATTTATTTAGTTAATTTAATGATAGTGTAGTGTTAGGTGTAATTGTAACTTAGGTTATGATTTATTTTACAGGTAAATTTGTATTTATTTTAGCTAGGTAGTTATTAAATAGTTATTAACTATTTAATAACTATTGTACCTAGTTAAAATAAATACAAAGTTGCCTGTAAAATACATATAAATCCTAAAATAGCTACAATGTAACTATTAGTTATATTGAAGCTATATTAATAGCTAGTAGGGGGCTTAGATTAGGTGTAATTAGTTTAAAATTATTGTAATATTTTATTATTTTTTGTAATTTAGTGTTTGTTTGTATTTTGGTACTTGTATGATGGATGGAAGACCTCTTCTTGCCCCACTTGGATGAAGACTTCTGCCGGTCTGGATGTCCTCTTCTGCCCCATCGGATGAAGACTTCGGCCCGGCTGGGTGAACACGACTCAAGGTAGGGAGATCTTCAGGGGGGTAGTGTTAGGTTTATTTAAGGGGGGTTTGGGTTAGAGTAGGGGTATGTGGGTGGTGGGTTGTAATGTGGGGGGGGGATTGTGTTTTTTTTTTACAGGCAAAAGAGCTGTTTTCTTTGGGGCATGCCCCGCAAAGGGCCCTGTTCAGGGCTGGTAAGGTAATAGAGCTGTTAACTTTTGTAATTTAGTATAGGGTAGGGCATTTTTTTTATTGTGGGGGGCTTTGTTATTTTATTAGGGGGCTTAGATTAGGTGTAATTAGTTTAAAATTCTTGTAATATTTTTTTATTTTTTGTAATTTAGTGTTTGTTTTTTTTTGTAATTTAGTGGGGGGGTTTTGTACTTTAGTTTATTTAATTGTAGATAATTGTAGGTACTTGTAGTTAATTAGGTTTAATTGTAACTTAGGTTAGGATTTATTTTACAGGTAATTTTGTAATTATTTTAACTAGGTAGCTATTAATTAGTCAATAACTATGTAATAGCTATTGTACCTAGTTAAAATAAATACAAAGTTGTCTGTAAAATAAATATAAATGCTAAAATAGCTACAATGTAACTATTAGTTATATTGCAGCTATATTAGGGTTTATTTTACAGGTAAGTATTTTGTTTTAAATAGGATTCATTTATTTAGTTAATTTAATGATAGTGTAGTGTTAGGTGTTAGTGTAACTTAGGTTAGGATTTATTTTACAGGTAAATTTGTATTTATTTTAGCTAGGTAGTTATTAAATAGTTATTAACTATTTAATAACTATTGTACCTAGTTAAAATAAATACAAAGTTGCCTGTAAAATAAATATAAATGCTAAGATAGCTACAATGTAACTATTAGTTATATTGCAGCTATCTTAGGGTTTATTTTACAGGTAAGTCTTTAGTTTTAAATAGGATTCATTTATTTAACTATAGTAAACTTATTTCGTTTTATTTAAATTATATTTAAGTTAGGGGGTGTTAGGGTTAGGGTTAGACTTAGGTTTAGGGGTTAATAACCTTATTATAGTAGCGGCGACGATGGGGGCGGGAGATTAGGGGTTAATAATTGTAGGTAGGTGGCGGCGATGTTAGGGAGGGCAGATTAGGGGTTAATAAAATGTATTATAGTGTTTGCGAGGCGGGAGTGCGGCGGTTTAGGGGTTAATACATTTATTATAGTGGCGGCGATTTGCGGTCGGCAGATTAGGGGTTAATACTTGTAGTTAGATTGCGGCGACGTTGGGGGAGGCAGATTAGGGGTTAATAACTATAATGTAGGGGTCGGCGGTGTTAGGGACAGCAGATTAGGGGTTAATAGCTATAATGTAGGCGGCGGCGATATCGGGTCGGCAGATTAGGGGTTAATACTTGTAGTTAGATTGCGGCGACGTTGGGGGAGGCAGATTAGGGGTTAATAACTATAATGTAGGGGTCGGCGGTGTTAGGGACAGCAGATTAGGGGTTAATAGCTATAATGTAGGCGGCGGTGATATCGGGTCGGCAGATTAGGGGTTAATACTTGTAGTTAGATTGCGGCGACGTTGGGGGAGGCAGATTAGGGGTTAATAACTATAATGTAGGGGTCGGCGGTGTTAGGGACAGCAGATTAGGGGTTAATAACTATAATGTAGGTGGCGGCGATATTCGGTCGGCAGATTAGGGGTTAATAAAATAATGCAGGTGTCAGCGATAGCGGAGGCAGCAGATTAGGGGTTAATAAGTGTTAGATTAGGGGTGTTTAGAGACTCGGGGTACACGTTAGGGTGTTAGGTGCAGACTTAGTGTTTCCCCATAGGAAACAATGGGGCTGCGGTGTTAGTTTTTTTTCAGCCGAAACTCCCATTGTTTCCTATGGGGAAATGCCGAATCTTAACGAGCTAATTCGGATTTATTCGGAGATACGGCAGCTATTTCGGATTCATTCGGTAGATTCGGAAGTATTTTAATTCGGAAATCCGAATCGATCCGAATCTCCGAATTTACCGAATTTACCGAATTTCCGAATTAATCCGAAACGAACCGCACATGTCTACTACATTTATTAACCCCTAATCTGCCGCACCAACGTCGCTGCAACTATAATAAATGTATTAACCCCTAAATCTAAGTCTAACCCGAACCCTAACACCCCCTAACTTAAATATAATTAAAATAAATCTAAATAAATATAACTATCATTAACTAAATTATTCCTATTTAAAACTAAATACTTACCTATAAAATAAACCCTAAGCTAGCTACAATATAACTAATAGTACATTGTAGCTAGTTTAGGGTTTATTTTTATTTTACAGGCAAGTTTGTATTTATTTTAACTAGGTAGAATAGTTACTAAATAGTTATTAACTATTTAATAAACTACCTAGTTAAAATAAATACAAAAGTACCTGTAAAATAAAACCTAACCTAAGTTACAATTACACCTAACACTACACTATAATTAAATTAATTCCCTAAATTAAATACAATTAAATAAAATTATCTAAAGTACAAACCCCCCCCCCACAACAAATTACAGAAAATAATAAACAAACTACAAGATTTTTAAACTAATTACACCTAATCTAATCCCCCTAAAAAATAAAAAAAGCCCCCAAAAATAAAAAGCCCTACCCTACATTAAATTACAAATAGCCCTTAAAAGGGCCTTTTGCGGGGCATTGCCCCAAAGTAACCAGCTCTTTTACCTGTAAAAAACATTAAAAATACCCCCAACATTAAAACCCACCACCCACACAACCAACCCTACTCTAAAACCCACCCAATACCCCCTTAAAAAACCTAACACTAACCCCTTGAAGATCACCTTACCGGGAGAAGTCTTCACCCAACCGGGCCGAAGTCCTCAACGAAGCCGGGAGAAGTCTTCATCCAAGCCGGGTGAAGTGGTCGTCCAGGCGGGCAGAAGTCTTCATCCAGACAGCATCTTCTATCTTCATACATCCGGCATGGAGCGGGTCCATCTTCAAGACATCCAGCGTGGAGCATCCTCTTCCATCGAAGTCTTTTTACTAAATGACGATTCCTTTAAGTGACGTCATCCAAGATAAGGTAGAAAAAATCCTATTGGCTGATTGCATCAGCCAATAGGATTTTTCTACCTTAATTCCGATTGGCTGATAGAATCCTATCAGCCAATCGGAATTGAAGGGACGCCATCTTGGATGATGTTACATAAAGGAACCGTCATTTAGTAAGAAGATTTTGATGGAAGAGGATGCTCCTCATCGGATGTCTTTAAGATGGACCCGCTCCGTGCCAGATGGATGAAGATAGAAGATGCTGTCTGGATGAACACTTCTGCCCGTCTGGAGGACCACTTCGCCCGGCTTGGATGAAGACTTCTCCCGGCTTCGTTGAGGACTTCGGCCCGGTTGGGTGAAGACTTCTCCCGGTAAGGTGATCTTCAAGGGGTTAGTGTTAGGTTTTTTAAGGGGGTATTGGGTGGGTTTTAGAGTAGGGTTGGTTGTGTGGGTGGTGGGTTTTAATGTTGGGGGGGATTTGTAATTTTGTTTACAGGTAAAAGAGCTGATTACTTTGGGGCAATGCCCCGCAAAAGGCCCTTTTAAGGGCTATTTGTAATTTAGTGTAGGGTAGGGCTTTTTTATTTTGGGGGGGGGCTTTTATATTTTCTTAGGGGGATTAGATTAGGTGTAATTAGTTTAAAAATCTTGTAATTTGATTATTATTTTCTGTAATTTAGTGGGGGGGGTTTGTACTTTAGATAATTGTATTTAATTTAGGGAATTAATTTAATTATAGTGTAGTGTTAGGTGTAATTGTAACTTAGGTTATGTTTTATTTTACAGGTACTTTGTATTTATTTTAACTAGGTAGAATAGTTACTAAATAGTTATTAACTATTTAATAAACTACCTAGCTAAAATAAATACAAAAGTACCTGTAAAATAAAACCTAACCTAAGTTACAATTACACCTAACACTACACTATAATTAAATGAATTCCCTAAATTAAATACAATTAAATAAAATTCTCTTAAGTTCACCCCCCCCCACTAAATTACAGAAAATAATAAACAAATTGCAAGATTTCTAAACTAATTACACCTAATCTAATCCCCCTAAAAAAATAAAAAAGCCCCCAAAAATAAAAAGCCCTACCCTACACTAAATTACAAATAGCCCTTAAAAGGGCCTTTTGCGGAGCATTGCCCCAAAGTAACCAGCTCTTTTACCTGTAAAGAAAATTACAAATACCCCCAACATTAAAACCCACCACCCACACAACCAACCCTACTTGGTAGTGTTTGCGATGTGGGAGGACCTCGGTTTAGGGGTTAATAGGCAGTTTATGGGTGTTAGTGTACTTTGTAGCACTTTAGTTAAGAGTTTTATGCTACGGCGTTGTAGTGTAAAACTCTTAACTACTGACTTTAAAATGCGGTATCAGGCTTGACAGGAGAGGGTCTACCGCTCACTTTTTGGCAGACTCGTAATACCGGCGCTATGCAAGTCCCATTGAAAAAATAGGATACGCAATTGACGTAAGTGGATTCGCGGTATTTCCAAGTCTGCCAAAAAAGCGAGCGGTACACCTGTACCTGCAAGACTCGTAATACCAGCGGGCGTTAAAACACAGCGTTGGGACCGGCCAACGCTGCTTTTTAAGCCTAACGCAAAACTCGTAATCTAGCCGAAAGTAACTTACCTGTGAAATAAAACCTAAGCTAGCTACAATGTAAATAATAGTTACATTGTAGCTAGCTTAGGTTTTATTTTTATTTCACAGGTAAGTTTGTATTTATTTTAACTAGGTAGTTAGTAAAATAAATACAAACTTACCTGTGAAATAAAACCTAAGCTGACTTACACTAAAAGCTTAGAACAAAAAAAGAAAACTGGCACTACACTGTAAGCTAGGTGAGACTAGAATATAAGTTATATTCCGGTGCTACCCCTTATAAAATAACTAAAGGAATTACAAGGAATAGACAGCTAAGGGGTTACTGTAGCACTCACTCTCACTCAAAGAAGTTTATAATAAAATCATACATATTTTATTATTTATGTTATTTAAAACAACTGGGATAAATATCCCTAGGAACCTTTAAATTACCCACAACCGTAACTTAAACTAAAGTTTAAAAATAATGATGGCCGCCAAACACTCCTCTGTTTCCTGGCCGAGAACTGGAAACATCGGCGTCAGGTGGCTGGAGTGAGTGGTCGACCTGTTATCAAAAAGTGCGGAACAAACGCGTTTCGGCTCTATTTTCGCCTTTCTCAATGTTACACTTTCTTAGAAAAATGAATAAGCAGAGGCTTCGGGGTGCAGGACTTAAATACCCATAGCAAACAAACAGTCAGTTCAGCAGTGCGCTCTTTCCTCCCTCACCGCATAAGGCATTACTTCCGGGTTACGGCACACAGGAGAGTGGGGATGACGTCAAGACACAGAAGCCGGTAATGGGACCAAAGCGCATCCGTCCCATACGCCAAAAAAGGATAATCCAAAAGAGCAAAATGATGTCCCAGGAGCCGGCAAGTGTAAAATATATCCAAACTTTATTAGAATAATTTAAAAACAGCATACGGTTCAGTCCGTCAGTACAACAGCACAACTGACCAGATTAAAAACACAACAGAAAGGGAGAGAAGCTGCGCTCCTCATGCAGCAGACATGTTTCGTGCTTACCAAGCACTTGTTCACTGCTTAAAGGAGCAGCAGCTGCCTTCCACTTAAATAGGCTACAGCTGTGAATATATTTAAAGATACATCTCATATAATGATATTTAAATACTTAGAAATAGTTATCTCCCTCATGCAGTGTGTATAACTTGTTTAAATATAAAAGCACTCATCCCTACATAGTAACAGGAAAACATACAAATAGATAAACATTTCATAATAGTTAGAATTGCAATTATACAATAATTTATAGAGTTTTATAATGTTTAAGAGATTTGATTCATGAAATAGCAAAATTTATAAATTATAGCTAAAATTCTGATTTAATCCAAACAAATAAATAGAATTTTATAATGTTTAAAAGATTTGATTCATGAAATAGCAAAATTTATAAATAATAGCTAAAATTCTGATTTAATCCAAACAAATAAATAGTACTATAGAAAGTTTATATAATTCAAAGAAAAAGAATTTTATTATGTATGTACAATTCCCTAGACACATAGATCTATATCCCTCCTTAGGTTTAGACCATGGGGCATAGACGTATTTAGAGTAAATATCCAATATACCTCTCTTAAATTAAGTTTATTTTGTCTATTGCCACCTCTTCTCCACCGTGGAACATGGTCTATACCCTGCAGGGACAAGAGAGACGCATCAGAGTTGTGGAATGTTTTAAAGTGTCTTGCAATGGGGGTGTCAGAATCCGGATCCTCTATAGAACGCACATGTTCAAGGAATCGTTCTTTCAGGGGTCTTTTAGACCTCCCCACGTACTGTTTTAAACAGCCTCTGCATGTCAAAAGGTAAATGACATGTGTAGTAACACAAGTTATGTAAAACTTGATTTGATGTACTGTACCAGTACTAGAAGAGGTGAAAAATTCACCTTCATTTACAGATTCACATGTTTTACATATCCTGTGTCTACATTTAAAGAAACCCTTTTTTTGTTTAAGCCAACAGTTCTGTGTCAATCTTGGTAGATCAGATGGTGAAACATAATTACCCAGGGTTTTTCCTCTCTTGGAGATGAACTGGCAGCCTTCACTGACAATCCCTTTAAGGGTTGGGTCAGTGTGTAAAATAGGTAGGGATTCCTTTATTATTTCACAGATTTTATTATATTCAAGGCTGTAAGTAGTAATAAACTTTGGTTTACCTATCTCCATTTGTCTTTTGTTTTTATTTTTATATTGCAAAAGTGTGGTCCTTGGTATAGCATCTACCTCTTTGCGGGCTTTGTCTAAAATAGTTTCATTGTAACCTCTTTCTCTCAATCTCTGTGTGATAATGTCTGCTTGTTTTTGGTAGTTCCTTTCATTCGTACAGTTTCTTTTGGCCCTGATATATTGGCCTTTGGGAATTCCCTGTAGCGTATGTCTAGGGTGACAGGACCTGAACTCAAGGATAGTATTTCCTGCTGTGGCTTTTCTATATAGATCAGTCTCTATCACTCCCGTGTCAATATTACCAATGATGGTAATATCCAAAAAATTAATTCTGTCATGACTATGTTCACCCACCAATTTAATGTTATGGTCATTGTTATTGAGGTAAGTACAAAAATCATCTACAATGCTGTCTGTACAATCCAAAATCAGTATCAGATCATCAATATATCTGGCAAAAAACACAATATTATGTCGATAGGGGTTCCTATCTCCAAAGACGTGGAAAAGCTCCCACCATCCCATAAAGAGATTGGCATAGCAGGGGGCAAATTTCGCCCCCATAGCAGTTCCACGCCCCTGGAGATAGAAACCCCCATCGAACATAAAGAAATTGTGAGTCAGAAGATATTCAATTGAGTTTAACAGAAATTGTTTAGTGGCAGGGTTAAAGTTACTTTTGTTGTTTAAAAAGTAATCTATCGCATGTAAGCCTTTGACATGTGTAATTGAGGTGTATAGGGATGTCACATCTAGCACTAAGAATCTGTAATTAGATTTCCATTCCACATTTTCAAGTTTTAAAATTAGAGAGGTGGTATCCTGTATGAAACTAGGTAATTCCTTAACAATTGGTTGAAGAAAACTGTCAATTAAATCTGAGAGGGGTTCGTTTAAAGAATTAATGCCGGCTATTATAGGACGTCCAGGGGGGTTGGTAATGTCCTTATGGATTTTAGGTAAATAGTGGTAGATAGGGATAACTGGATGTTCAGGGACTAAGCTTTCTTTATTGGTCTCATTGATGATATTGTTATATCTAGCATATGAAATTAATTCAACCAATTCTTTTTTGAATTTAATAGTGGGGTTATCTTTCAATTTTATGTAAACTTCCCTGTCCTGTAGCTGTCTATTAGCTTCTTTTAAGTAATTAACCCTGTCTAAAACCACTACATTTCCTCCCTTGTCGGAGGGCCTTATGATGATAGACTCATTCTGTTGTAACTTGTCTAGCGCTGCTCTTTCCTTAAAGGACAGATTCTTTTTATTCTGTTTAGGTATACTGTTTAGTGCCCTGAGTTTGTCTTCAACTACTTTCTGAAAGATCTCTACAGCATTAGATCTGGAATGAACAGGATAAAATTCACTTTTTTTCTTAAATTTACTTAGGTTAACATTTTTTTCAGTAATCAAACCTTCAGTATCAATTGTATCTTCATCTAAAAGTTCCTGTAAGTCAGTGACACAACACATGTCAGTGAATGTCAGATTATCATGATTGACAGGTCCCTCTGATGTATTACTTATCACATTACTGGTTTCATCCTGTGACCCCTCAGCATTACCAAAATGTTTGCGCAACATTAATTTGCGCACAAATTTGTTAATATCCACAATGGTGTTAAACAAGTTGAAATGCTGAGAGGGCACAAAATTCAAACCTTTGGACAATACTTTTTGATCCAATGTAGTTAGTTGCATGCTAGACAAATTTACAACATTATTCTCTCCTAAGCATATTTCTTCTTCCGATTCCCTGCTCTCGTTTGATAGGTAGTCTGTTGTTTCTTTGGGGTCTCTTCTGTTCCCCCTACCCCCATCTTGTTTACAGTTTGTTTTTTTGCCTTTCCCCCTTTTGCCTCTATGTATGTTTTCTTTTTTACTGCTGGCACAGTCTCTCGCTGTTCGTTTTTTGAGGCACTGGTGGATGGTATTTCTTGTGGAATTTGTAAAACTGTGGGGATAGTTTCCTCAATGTAATTCTCCCCATCAGAGGACTCTATTTCATACTCAGTGTCATACTCAGTGTCCCTGCAGGGTATAGACCATGTTCCACGGTGGAGAAGAGGTGGCAATAGACAAAATAAACTTAATTTAAGAGAGGTATATTGGATATTTACTCTAAATACGTCTATGCCCCATGGTCTAAACCTAAGGAGGGATATAGATCTATGTGTCTAGGGAATTGTACATACATAATAAAATTCTTTTTCTTTGAATTATATAAACTTTCTATAGTACTATTTATTTGTTTGGATTAAATCAGAATTTTAGCTATTATTTATAAATTTTGCTATTTCATGAATCAAATCTTTTAAACATTATAAAATTCTATTTATTTGTTTGGATTAAATCAGAATTTTAGCTATAATTTATAAATTTTGCTATTTCATGAATCAAATCTCTTAAACATTATAAAACTCTATAAATTATTGTATAATTGCAATTCTAACTATTATGAAATGTTTATCTATTTGTATGTTTTCCTGTTACTATGTAGGGATGAGTGCTTTTATATTTAAACAAGTTATACACACTGCATGAGGGAGATAACTATTTCTAAGTATTTAAATATCATTATATGAGATGTATCTTTAAATATATTCACAGCTGTAGCCTATTTAAGTGGAAGGCAGCTGCTGCTCCTTTAAGCAGTGAACAAGTGCTTGGTAAGCACGAAACATGTCTGCTGCATGAGGAGCGCAGCTTCTCTCCCTTTCTGTTGTGTTTTTAATCTGGTCAGTTGTGCTGTTGTACTGACGGACTGAACCGTATGCTGTTTTTAAATTATTCTAATAAAGTTTGGATATATTTTACACTTGCCGGCTCCTGGGACATCATTTTGCTCTTTTGGCTTAAATACCCATAGACTAAATGCTCTCTACCAATCCGGTACACTTCCGGCGACCTCCGCCCCCATGTGAGCCAATCAGCTTATAGTTCGGCACACGCCTATCTATATTCGTGTAGTGATTGGGGGAATATCGAGTGATATCGAGCTTAGCTATGATTTGCCTGCACTTAGAATTAGAGATAATATATAGTAAGCATTAATATGAAAAGTATACAATCCATCATACTAATGTGGTGATATATTGCAATGCTGTAATCGCTAGACTAGGAAATCCCTGTAAGGTACTATTTGACATATTCAGCACGATGGATGGGTTACTTGCTTATTAGCAAAAAAGAATTCTTGCTTTTAATTGTAACATAGTATCGTACCGAAAGAATGCTGTGCACTAAAGATTAATACTTGTGATTACTTGTACAATCATACTTCGATACTCGCTTGGCTAAGTGAATTATCAATACCCTTATGCACTCAGTAGATATGCTATACAGATAACAGTAGAGACCTTTCATAGGGTACTGTGAATCAATATTTCGATAGTTGTGAAGGGTGTATAGATATTGTCATAACCATCTATTGATTGATATAATATTTATTTAGCCAGTTGCATCCACGTAAAATGTGGTTTGCACTGAACTTATACACACACTCTTGTTTAAATGGTCAATATTATTAATCTCTCAAATATAATTCTGACACCTGATCAAATATCTGTCCTGAAAAAAGGCCTATCATTTATACCCACACCACAATTCAATAAGTTTGAGGCGATTAAAGATATACATTTATTCATTCGCAAAATCCTTTTAAAAAAATATTTCAGCAATCCTGATCATGATCAGTTAAATGCCTCTGATCAGGCAGCCATTAGTGATCTAATTTCTCTACTTGAGGAATCTATTAGCAATGTTGAAACTGAAGATAACAATAGTTGGCGCCAGATTTTAAAAGCAAAATCGAAATTTGTTCCCCCTAACAACACATCGTTCAATGCATTAACTTTCCTTAACTTAGTGTGCCAGGATGTTCTCGAAATCCAAGGTCAAATTGGAACACCTAACTATAATCTGAGTAAGGAAGAGAATTTAGCATTGAAACAATTATCTCAAATGAAGAATATTCAGATTAAATGTAGTGATAAGGGTGGTAACATGGTTATCTGGCCTGACAGTTTGTATTGTGAAGAGGCATTTTGCCAATTAAACAATCCATTAAATTACAAACCACTATTGTGTAACCCTATGGATATGTTTTTAAACAGTTACAACAAACTAATTAAAACAGCTTTCACTAATGGCATAATTGACCAAAAAGAGTATAACTTTCTTGAAGTGAAATTACCCAAAATAGCCACACTTTATTTACTGCCCAAGGTCCATAAAAACATGTTAAAACCACCCAGGAGACCTATAGTCTCTGGGATTGGATCTCTGACTGAGAAGGCAAGTAAATACATAGATGCAAGGCTGAGGTATATTGTGGAATCTCTTCCATCTTATACCAGGGACACCATGCACCTATTAAATAAAGTGAATGATTTGAAGCTTGATATGAATTCTTCGCTATTGGTTACTTGTGATGTTGAATCGCTCTACACTAGCATTAAGACCCAGTGGGGATGCAGAGCGATTTCTTATTACTTATCCAAAAATACCAATATAAGTCAAGAGGTGAAAGAGTTTTTGCTCAATCTGTTGGAATTTGTTTTGACACACAACTTCTTTGTATTTGAAGACAAGTTCTTTTTACAAGTGTGTGGCACGGCCATGGGCACGTCGTGTGCCCCTACATACGTGAATATATACCTGGGCTGGTGGGAGGAAACTGTGGTCTTCCATGAGGATCTTAAACATCTCACCCAATATGTATCCCACTGGTCCAGGTATATAGATGATATATTCTTCGTATGGGATGGCCCTGAACACCTATTGACCGAATTCATTAATATTCTCAATAATAATCCTTTTGGATTATACCTTACATCTACAGTAGAAAAGTCCAAGGTGGAATTTTTAGACCTCTATATTGAGAAGGTTGATAACTCCACTGTAACTAATGCGTATAGGAAACCTACATCTACCAACAATATCCTACATGCAAGTAGCTATCACCACCCTAACACTATTAGAGGGTTACCAATGGGGGAATATATCCGCCTAAGACGAAACTGTAGTACTATTGAGAAGTATAAAGAATCAGCTAGGGATCTGAGACAGAGATTGCTAGAACGAGGCTATTCAAGAAAGTTACTTGCAAAGGCATATAACAATGCAATGCTGAAGGATAGAAAGGAGTTACTAACTCCAAGATCACGAGAAAGTAATACCCCACTCAGGTTTATCACGACATATTCACCTCAGAGTGATAAGATTACCAACATTCTTAAAACACATTGGCACGTTCTGACCCAAGATACATTATTGAGACCATTGTTAACAGATAGACCACTGGTGACTTATAGGAGAGCTAGCAACCTTAATGACAAGTTAGTAACTAGTCACTATGACAGGAATGCTAAAAGGGATCCGATACACAAAGGTTCTGTCGCATGTGGACACTGTAAAGTGTGCCAACACATGGTAAAAAAAGAATATACAATGGATAGGTTTGGCAAAAAATGGGCAATAAAAGAACATATTAATTGTCAAAGCACTAATGTGATTTATTGCATATCCTGTAGCTGTGATTTACTCTACGTTGGCATGACTACACGATGCCTGGGCACACGTATGACTGAACACCTTAGCAATATTAGGACAGCCCAGAGAGATGTAGAAAAGAAGAAACAAATCACGAGTGTAGCCAAACATTTTCTAATGTCTCATAAGGGGAACACCAATGTAATGAAATGTTGGGGACTGGAAAAACTAAAACCTGGGATAAGGGGTGGGGATACCGAACAAAGATTGTTAAAGATGGAAACCAAATGGATTTTCAATCTGAATTTGGTTATACCCAATGGTATGAATGAATTTAACAATTATTGGGTGTATATTTAAATATTTGTGAGCATTTAAATGTGATCTATTAAGTGAACATACATATATTGCCCACCTGGTACCTATAACCTGGCACTAAGGAAGTCGATCACTGCCATATGGTATGTGGGTAAATCATTATTTAGTAAAACATATTTTAAGCAGATGGATGCTAACTCTTAGGCATCTTGGTGCAGTATTTTTACTGTCCCTTGATATATAAGTGGAATATACATTAATATTAATGAAGGCGTATAGTCTATATATTTGATATATACCATTTAAACAAGAGTGTGTGTATATGTTCAGTGCAAACCACATTTTACGTGGATGCAACTGGCTAAATAAATATTATATCAATCAATAGATGGTTATGACAATATCTATACACCCTTCACAACTATCGAAATATTGATGCACAGTACCCTATGAATGGTCTCTACTGTTATCTGTATAGCATATCTACTGAGTGCATAAGGGTATTGATAATTCACTTAGCCAAGCAAGTATCGAAGTATGATTGTACAAGTAATCACAAGTATTAATCTTTAGTGCACAGCATTCTTTCGGTACGATACTATGTTACAATTAAAAGCAAGAATTCTTTTTTGCTAATAAGCAAGTAACCCATCCATCGTGCTGAATATGTCAAATAGTAGCTTACAGGGATTTCCTAGTCTAGCGATTACAGCATTGCAATATATCACCACATTAGTATGATGGATTGTATACTTTTCATATTAATGCTTACTATATATTATCTCTAATTCTAAGTGCAGGCAAATCATAGCTAAGCTCGATATCACTCGATATTCCCCCAATCACTACACGAATATAGATAGGCGTGTGCCGAACTATAAGCTGATTGGCTAACATGGGGGCGGAGGTCGCCGGAAGTGTACCGGATTGGTAGAGAGCATTTGGTCTAAGGGTATTTAAGTCCTGCACCCCGAAGCCTCTGCTTATTCATTTTTCTAAGAAAGTGTAACATTGAGAAAGGCGAAAATAGAGCCGAAACGCGTTTGTTCCGCACTTTTTGATAACAGGTCGACCACTCACTCCAGCCACCTGACGCCGATGTTTCCAGTTCTCGGCCAGGAAACAGAGGAGTGTTTGGCGGCCATCATTATTTTTAAACTTTAGTTTAAGTTACGGTTGTGGGTAATTTAAAGGTTCCTAGGGATATTTATCCCAGTTGTTTTAAATAACATAAATAATAAAATATGTATGATTTTATTATAAACTTCTTTGAGTGAGAGTGAGTGCTACAGTAACCCCTTAGCTGTCTATTCCTTGTAATTCCTTTACACTAAAAGCTACCATTACAAAATAAAAAACCTACCATTACAAAAAATAAAAAAACACTAAAATTAAACAAAATTAAAAAAACCTACCATTACAAAAAATAACAAACGAAATTATCCAAAACAATAAAAATTATTCCTATTCTAATACCCCTTTTTTTAAAAGGGCATTCAGCTCTTTTAAGAGTGCCCACCCTAATCTAAAAAAAAAAAAACACCTCAAAACGAAAAAAAAAAATGACACAAAATAACAAACGAATTATCAAAAACAGAATCAGCCAATAGAATGAGAGCTGCTTAAATCCTATTGGCTGATTTGAACAGCCAATAGGATTTTAGCAGCCCTAATTACTATTGGCTGATTTAAATTCTTCAGCAAATAGGAATGCAATGGTACCCCCAGTATAAAAGGGGTACCTTGCATTTCAATCCTCAGTATGCGGCGGACAATCGCATGAAGAGGACCTCCACGTCGGATCGATGGACCTCTGTCTGGACCTCAGTCTTAGTGTAATGCCTTATGAAGAAGGAGCAAAAGATCACAACTGCAGACTTGAGAAAATATGTATTTGTATCACTTTCTTAAACAGGCTATTAAATAGCATAGACTGTATGCCTGAAAGTGAAAGGAAATTAATATTTGTAAATAAAGTAATGGATAAATTCAATAGCTGTCTCTGTTATCAAATTTGGTAAATAACAGGAAGCAGAACAAAACTTAGGCTTCAGATGTACTGTATTGTTCAGTAGATAAAGTAAAGGAAGTCCCAAATGTGAGAGATAAGTACTGGATGCATAAGAAACTTTAGTATATTTATAATGTGTGGGAGGAGTCAATGTGCTGAGTGACAGCGGCACAAGCAGAGAGATCTGACTAAAGTATCAGACGCTGAGAAACAAACAAATCTTGTGCTTGCAGGTAAGGAGTGAGAGGAAAACAGTCCCAACTTACTATAGATCGTTGAAATCAGTTCAGCAATGTACCAAGTTAGAATGTTACGCCAATCTTGTTTGTTCAGTTACAGTGAGACTGCCATTTAGTGAGAGAGGCTTGGATGTGTGTAGCACAGATTGATATAAAGCAACAAGCAGCAGATAATTTGTAGCTGGTTTCTTAGAGAGGTAACATTGTAGAAACTTGCAGTAGGAAAAACTGGTTCTATTTTGAATGAACAAATTGTAATCCAAAAGAGAGAGCTTTAGGCGAGTAGCTGCATTGAGCAGGAGAGCTGTAAACTGCTACAAGGAAAATAACTAAGCACCTGTTTGCACACAGGTGAACACCTAAATAGGCTAAGTCAGCTGACTTGTGAAAACATGGAACAAGTGGAAAATGCGAAGTGGATTCCTTACATATGCCCCCCCTCAAGGAAGCCGATCCTCGGCTTGATGCCTGGGTCTCGTAGGGTAACGTCTGTGGAATCGGGAGAGGAGGCGAGGTGCATTAATCAGGTTATGTGGCTCCCAAGTATCCTCATCAGGAGAGTAACCCTTCCACCTTACGAGGTATTGCAATTCCCCATTGCAAATTCTGGAGTCAAGGAGGTCTTGGACTTCAAAGACATCAGAATCCAAGGGTAGAGCTGGAGGAGGGAGAACGATGGAAGTAGAGCCAGTGTTAGTAGCTGGTTTAAGAAGCGAGACATGGAAGGTTGGGTGGATAGGTATTGAAGGAGGTAGGTCCAGAGTGACTGCGTTAACATTGATAACACGAGTAATTGTGAAAGGGCCAATGTACAAACCGGAAAGCTTCTTTGAAGGAACTGGAATTTTTATATTTTTAGTGGAAAGCCACACTCTATCTCCGACTGCATATGCTGGAGCAGGTCTCCTACGTAAGTCATAATACTTCTTTTGAGAGGATTGTGCGTTTTGAATGTTTTTCCTTAGAAGATGGAAATTCTCCACAATAGTTCTTAGGAGGTCATCCACTCCAGGTGAATTCACAGGAGTGTCATCAAGAATCCTAAAGTTTGGATGATATGCATAATTAGCATAAAAGGGAGAGAGATTAGTTGTACTATTGGTAGAGTTGTTGTATGAAAATTCTGCTAAATATAGATATTCAGCCCATTTTTCTTGATGATAGGAGCAGTAACACCGGAGGTACTGTTCGAGCCATTGATTTAGTCTTTCGGTTTGCCCGTTGGTTTGCGGGTCAAATGCTGTACTCAGCCGATGATCAATTTGTAAGTGTTCTGATATGGATTTCCAAAATTTTGAGGTGAATTGAGTACCTCTATCAGAGGTTATGATACTGGGGAGTCCATGGAGACGAACAACAGTATTAAGAAACAGAAGTGCAGTTTCAGAAGCAGTAGGTACTTTATGGAATGGAATAAAGAGAGCCATTTTAGTGAGAATATCAGTGACTACTAAAATGTTATTGAAACCAGAACTAGTAGGAAGTTCAACAATAAAGTCCATTCCAATGTGAAACCAAGGACGTTCAGGTATGTCAATCGGTAGAAGTTGTCCATAGGGTTTATTTCTGTCCTTTTTAGATGTAATACAGACTGTGCAGTTTTGGATATGATCTTTCACAGTGGTATACATATCTGGCCACCAATAACTTCTAGAAAGGAGATCCTTCGTTTTATTTATACCAGGGTGACCAAGTAGTGGGGGGTCGTGGTGTTGCTTAATCAGATCATTTCTGAGCATATTTGGAACATATATTTTATCTCCATGGAAGTATAAATTGTTTTGCAGAGTGAGCTGTCCATATGGGATAGTATTGTCAGAGTGAAGAGCTGTTTGTATTCGTTTGTTAAAGGTTGGTAGGAGACCGAGGAATTTGTCGGCAGGAATAATGCTCGTAGGTTCAGAAGGAATAGATGGTCTTAAATCTCGTCTGGAGAGGGCATCAGCCTTGCCGTTCTTGGCAGCAGGTCTATATATAATTTGATAATTGAACCTACTAAAATATAAGCTCCAACGAACTTGTCTGCTAGAGAGGGTTTTGTTTTTTTGCAGAAACTCTAGATTGCGGTGGTCAGTATAGATGATGACTGGGGATTCCGTATCCTCCAAAAGATGTCTCCAGTTCTCGAATGCCCTTTTAATGGCGAGGAGCTCCTTATCACCAATAGAATAGTTAATCTCTGCAGGAGAAAGGGACTTGGAGTAAAAAGCCACTGGATGGAGTGGTTGGGTTAAAGACTTTCTTTGGGATAGAACAGCGCCAAGTGCATAGTCAGAAGAATCCACTTCGAGCACAAATTGAAGTGAGGGATCTGGGAATTGTAAAATGGGTGCTGAAGTGAATGAATCTTTTAATGAATTGAAGGCCTGGGTAGCTGAAGCATTCCATTGGAAGGGAATAGAAGTGCTAGTGAGTCTGGTCAGTGCATCTTGAAAAAAGCACTTTTGCTGAAACGCGTAGATGACCTGTACCTACGCAAGCTGGCCAGCTAAACGTGGACTTCCCAATAAGAAAATACCGACTATATTGAAGGAAACGAAGTGGGTACAAGTTTTGATTATTGGCTGGATCCCAGGAAGCAAAGGTGTCACAGTAATCTGCATTGGTGGTTTTGGAGCAATCACTGACACTTTGCACGGAACATCTTGCCGCTTCTTTTGAATATACAACTCACCAGTAATCTGACCCAGTGATTGGCAGATGAGCCTAGCACGTGTAAACAGACGCGTCAGAATCCGGCCTGACAGCTAACGGCTAACAGAACGCCGACTACTCATCGAAAGAAAGTGTAAAGAAAGACATTGGGTCAGAGAAAGAGAAAAAGTGTATGCTATAACTTTCGGATTCCGGTGAGTAAAACAATCTACAAGGGCATTGCTTTACCCCCACTGCCAAATCATTATATGAGACATTTAACATCTGGAAATTATTTTGCAAAGACTTGCCTATCCAGTTCAAGATTGTTGCAAAGATTGTTGCAAAGTTTGGATACAAAAAGCAATACGCAAATATAAAGTAACACGCTGAATCCTATACATTTTAATTAAATTTTGTTATTATATTGTGTGATTTTAAAAGGTGCACCTTTAATATATATATGTGTTTATATGTTTTTGTTCCTAGTAGAAAATAAATTTAAAAATATTTACTCGCAATAGTTTTTTTTCCAAAGAGATTTTATTTATGTACTTCACAACTCACTTTTACTAATATCATGGTAGAGCTCTCCTGAGCGCACTCTTAATTTCTGTACATTTTTTATCATTGGTGTGATTACTGGGGATTATCACGCATAAAGAGTTGCATATTCTACCGATAGGGTAATCCTTTGTTTTACGAGTCTGGTCAGTGGTTTGGTTTTAAGGGAGAAATGTTTGATAAACTTCCTATAGTAGTTGCTGAAACCCAGGAAACGTTGCAGGTCCTTTCTATTTTTTGGTTGTGGGCAGTCTCTAACTGCGTCGACTTTATTTTCTTGCATCTTAATTTCATGTGGACCAATGGTATAGCCAAGGAAGTCGATTTGAGTAGTATGGAATACGCATTTCTTTAATTTTGCGTAAAGGCGATGTACTTGAAGTCTAGAGAGTATCCAACTCACATGTTTTATATGTTCTTCAAGGCTGTTAGAGTAGATTAAAATGTCATCCAAATACACTACTACGCAAATGTCAAGAAGGTTGTGGAAAATGTCGTTGACAAAGTATTGGAACGTGGCGGGTGCATTCGTTAGGCCAAAGGGCATCACTAGGTATTCAAAGAGACCGTAGCGGGTCCGAAACGCAGTGAGCCACTCGTCACCTTCTCTAATCCGGACAAGATTATACGCCCCTCTGAGATCCAATTTGGTGAATATAGTTGCATGTTGAAGCCTTTCAATAAGTTCAGGGATAAGTGGCAAGGGGTACCTATTTTTCACTGTGATTTTATTTAATTCTCTGAAGTCAATGATAGGGCATAGAGAGTTGTCCTTGTTCCTAACGAAGAAGAATCCTGAAGCAGCTGGTGAGACAGATGGGCGTATAAAGCCTTTTTTTAGATTTTCATCCAGGTATGTCTTCAAATGGTCCAGCTCTGGTTGGCAGAGTGGATAAAGATGACCAAAAGGTGGAGTGGTGCCAGGCTTAAGTTCGATGGGACAGTCGTAGGACCGATGTGGAGGTAGGCAGTCTGCTTCCTTTTTACTGAATACTTCTGTGAACTTGTGATAGGCAAGGGGTATTTGCGTAGTTTCTGACAATTGTAGTAGGGAAATGTCCCGGAAACAGGTTTGTTTACAGAAGGGAGAAGAGAAATGCAACTTCAAAGTATTCCATGAAATGACAGGTTCGTGTAAGCGCAGCCACTGTAACCCTAAAACAATAGGGAAGAGAGGAGAAGAGATAACATCAAATGTGATGTATTCCTGGTGAGATTCATGAGTGGTGACCAGAATAGGAATCGTGTGATGAGAGATAGGACCTGAGGAAATTTCTGTGCCGTCTACCACCCGAATGGAAACAGGAGACATTTTTTTAATCAGAGGTATTTTATTCTTAGTGACAAGGGAAACATCCATATAGTTTGCTTGAGCTCCAGTGTCAATTATGGCCTCTTCCTTGATGGTCTTGGAGTCCCACTGTAATGAGAGAGGTAAAAGGCAATGAACAGGTTGGTCATGCACAATCATAGAACTCAAATTGTAATATGGCTTACTGTTCTTATTCTTGTATAGTGTTGAGCAATCTTTGATAGAGTGGGAAGGAGAACCACAATACATGCATATACCTCTGGATTTGCGTCTGAATCTTTCTTCGGAAGAAAGTGGTCCACGCATGAAACCAATTTCCATTGCCTCAGGGTTGGTAGATCTTGTAGGCTGGGAGACTGGCTGAGGGTTAGTAAGACTCGACCTTTTAGGTGTGGATTCCCCAAATTGCCTTTCTGATCTTCTTTCTCTCAACCTGCGGTCTATTTGCATGGAGAGTTGTATTAGGGCTTCCAGGGAATCTGGAAGTTCAGTTCGAGCCAGCTCATCCTTTACAATATCAGACAGGCCCAGACGAAACTGGTTCCTTAACGCAATGGTGTTCCATTGGCTATCTATAGCATATTGCTTAAACTCTGTAATATATGATTCAACAGGCCGATTGCCTTGTTTCAATTTTCTGAGTTTACCTTCCGCTGTAAGCTGTAGATTGGAGTCAGAATATAATTAATCCATTACAGCAAGAAATGACTGTAAAGAAGACAATAATGGGCTATTGGATTCGAATAGGGTATCAGCCCAAATGCGGGGTTCGCCGCGTAAATAAGTGATCATGGTAAGTACCTTCACTCTATCATTTGGATATGTGTGAGGCCTTAAATTGAAAGTTAGAAGGCAAGCATTCCTATACTGGCGGTATAGAGATCTATCGCCATTGAAGATATCCAGTGGAGAGATATGAGGTTCAACAGATGATTCAGTTCCTTGTTGTTTAGCTGAAGCAATGTCCTTGATAACTTTTCTTAAAGCTTCATTTTCAACCCTCAACTCCCTCAAACCATTAGTGAGTTCGTCTACCCTTTGGGAAAGGTTATAGACTAAATTAGGAAGGTCTGCTGGATCCATATGAGAGGCTTAGTTATTATGTAATGCCTGATGAAGAAGGAGCAAAAGATCACAACTGCAGACTTGAGAAAATATGTATTTGTATCACTTTCTTAAACAGGCTATTAAATAGCATAGACTGTATGCCTGAAAGTGAAAGGAAATTAATATTTGTAATGGATAAATTCAATAGCTGTCTCTGTTATCAAATTTGGTAAATAACAGGAAGCAGAACAAAACTTAGGCTTCAGATGTACTGTATTGTTCAGTACATAAAGTAAAGGAAGTCCCAAATGTGAGAGATAAGTACTGGATGCATAAGAAACTTTAGTATATTTATAATGTGTGGGAGGAGTCAATGTGCTGAGTGACAGCGGCACAAGCAGAGAGATCTGACTAAAGTATCAGACGCTGAGAAACAAACAAATCTTGTGCTTGCAGGTAAGGAGTGAGAGGAAAACAGTCCCAACTTACTATAGATCGTTGAAATCAGTTCAGCAATGTACCAAGTTAGAATGTTACGCCAATCTTGTTTGTTCAGTTACAGTGAGACTGCCATTTAGTGAGAGAGGCTTGGATGTGTGTAGCACAGATTAATATAAAGCAACAAGCAGCAGATAATTTGTAGCTGGTTTCTTAGAGAGGTAACATTGTAGAAACTTGCAGTAGGAAAAACTGGTTCTATTTTGAATGAACAAATTGTAATCCAAAAGAGAGAGCTTGGTATTTAGGCGAGCAGCTGCATTGAGCAGGAGAGCTGTAAACTGCTACAAGGAAAATAACTAAGCACCTGTTTGCACACAGGTGAACACCTAAATAGGCTAAGTCAGCTGACTTGTGAAAACATGGAACAAGTGGAAAATGCGAAGTGGATTCCTTACACTTAGACTTCAGCCTGGACCTCCTCAGCTTTTATAATTCGGTAACAGTTTCGAAGACATCAGAATTTCAAAATTCGGAACGACATGAATAAATCCCAAAACAGGAATTACCGACACATACTGAATTATTTCGAACTGCCCGAATCGAAACGAAACAAACCGAATTTTTCGATCGCACACAAGTCTAATATTTTATACTCATTTACAGTTATATATTTTATAATCATTTACTGTTAGATATTTTTTATTCATTTACAGTTAGATATTTTTTATTCATTTAGAGTTATATATTTTTGTAACATTATGTTCCTTTAAGGGGCGGTTGTTGCTCTTCCCTCTCTCCCTATATAAGTTCCCTCCTACTTCAATACTATCCTTGGTATTGAAGTTCTAACTTCACAACCCTGAGCTGTATCCAAGTTTTGCTCCTTAGAACTGTACCTCTACAGCACCTTCCTTATTCTCTAAGATTTCACTTCACTTGCTGCTGCCTCCATAAACTTTACCTGGTCTCACCCTCAACATTCACCTTGTTCCTTTTGGAAGAATTGTTCCAGCTTCACCTCGCTGTTCCTCTGACATCATCAACGTCTTCTCCGCATCCTGTCAGCGCTGACACCTGCTCCAGCAGATGCTCCAGCAGATCCACTCGCTTGCAAAGCCATACAATCTCTCCTCTCCCACAGGGATAGGCATGAGCCAAGGCTGCGGCGGACATTTTCTAAAGTAAAGACCTTTAGTGAAGGACACCAAGGTACATTTGCAATTAAAACTATTATTTTTTAGTGCTGAATTTTATTATACTGATGCAGATACCACTGATCCTATAACCAGCCCTTGTCTGGCTATACACATGTTCCAGTGTCACTTCTGTGTCTTTGTATAGAGCTGGGTGTTATTATACAGATGCAGAACATACACATCCAGTATTTCACTCAGGCTTTATTTATTCCATAACTTATCACCCAATATTGCTAGCAGTCTCTTGACAAGCCACTAATTTTATTCTCACTAAATATTTTCCCTTTCCTATTATTTAGTCAGAAAGAAAAGATATACTAAGGTTATGATTCACAACCTTACTATATATTTTCTTTCTATTTAAATACTACTTATAATAAACCTCAGGTGCTGGTTAAAGTGCTTTACCTTTGCATATAAAGCTCCAGGGACACAGTGGCAGCTTGCTTCTTGAATCTTCCCTCTCTCTCTGTCTCACTCAGAGTCATTTTCTAGTACTAAGCGGCATCATGTGGGAGTGGCCACAACCCTGCAAAACGTGGCGCCGCATGTGTTAAGGAGGAGTCAGGACCCGTATTCATCTGTCTTACTCCTCCCTCCCCACAGCAAAATGGGCGGCGGACACTGCAAGGGCCAGTCACGGACACCAGTGTCCGTGTACGGACACCTTGCCTATCCCTGCTCTCCCAGGAACGTGTGAAAGAAATAATAAAGGTACAAGTTTGAACTTTACCTTCCTATCATTTATATATACATCTTTGCTAGCAATTCTTAAAGCTAAACTGCAGTATTAAGCAGGATAACTTATTTCTTCATGTATAACTTAATTCTATACATGCATCCACAATCTAATAGCACAATACATGAGTAAGCTCTCCTATAAAGTAAATCTAAATACCCATATGTGTAATTGGTGTGTTTTTAAGTATAAGGCTCACAAATTATCACTAGTGGGGCAACACCCAAGATTCATAAACGCAAAGATAAACTCTTTAACTAAAAGACTTTGCTACTACTCATATGTGATTGATTACTAAACTGGATAGGACATTTTAACCAATTACTCCTGTTCAGGATTTTGTTGCCGAGTTATTTAAATTTTATACTCATTTACAATTAGATATTTTATACTCATTTACAGTTATATATTTTATAATCATTTACAGTTAGATATTTTATAATCATTTACAGTTAGATATTTTATAATCATTTACAATTAAATATTTTATACTCATTTACAGTTATATATTTTAGAATAATTTACAGTTATACATAATGCAACGCTAAAAATGAGTTATGTTAAGTTAAATAGTTTTTTCGGATATGATTGTTATTTCGGATCCATTCTTTATTCATATTAATTATTCTATTCTAAAGTTTAGAATAGAATAATGCATATGAATAAAGAATGGATCCAAAAAAAACAAAAGGACCTGAAAAAATATTTAACTTAACATAACTAATATGCCGCCGATTGCAAAATTATTTAAAACCGCCATCATCACCCACATCGCAGACACTAAATAAAGTTATTAACCCATAAACCGCTGTCCGCCCACATCGCCAACACTAACTAAACCTATTAACCACTAAACCGACCCCCCCCCCACAGAAATATTGACTATTGGCTGCCTCAAAGAAAAGTACTAAAGATGTGCCACCTCGGCCGCAGGCAGCACATCAACAGTAGATTAATTAATATTTATATCGACCTACCTTAGGAAGACATAGGCACAATGAGTAAAATAAGTTATTGTGGTCTAAAAATTGCTGCTCTGTGTAATTAGGGCTTTGATTGTGCTACAGCCCTTACAAGATACAACTGTGGTGTTTGAATATAATCTACCACTTCTGGCCTCAGCATTAAAACTCTACTCTCATGTACTAGATATGACACTTGTAGTGATAAAGCATGTGGTTAACATCATAGTGGTTTTATTATATCTTATTAGTGGACCTTATAAACCAAATTCTAGCCCAACCAAGTTACCATGTGAACAATTAGACAAAAGTACCTTACAGGGAGGTGTTGAACAAAAAGTAGAGAAAAACAGTGAGCAGACATATTGTATATACACATATAGGAACCTAATCATGAAACATAAGCATATAAGAACTGCAGTAATTAAGGAGTTTTACATAAACATGTAATTCAGTGGTTGTGAGCTATAAATAATCTTTAACAATCAATGGGATCTCAGACATAATGTCCTCATATGGATAGCTGTTTACTAAACAACCTGCTTCTCAATGAAGTTGGAATATCACTACATGTTAACACATGTTGCTGTTATCTCCTCCTTGGGGATCAAATGTATTGACCAGGACTCGGCAAAAAAGCAGCTTAACAGTCTTATATGCATCATGGTAAGTTAGCCCTGGATCTCAGCCCTGGTGTTAAGTCCTCGTGGTAAGGCTGCCACTTGAGGTCCCAACATTCCAGATTTGGGCCCGGAAGTCATAAAATCTGCAACTTTTGGTAAAGTTGAGATCAGTGATGAATAGCTTGTTCAAAGCTGAGATGTATGTCATCGGATGTTGCAGATCAAGCTCGATAGCCGGGGGATTAGGGAGCAACAAATATTGCGACCTATCATGGCCACTGCCCAGACACGCCCCCCCAGTTATATATTTTGATTCTGAACTCATTTACAGTTAGATATTTTATACTCATTTACAGTTAGATATTTTATAATCATTTACAGTTAGATATTTTATAATCATTTACAATTAGATATTTTATACTCATTTACAGTAATATATTTTAGAATAAATTAGTTATATACTTTATACTCATTTATAATTAGATATGTTATACTCCTTTACAGTTATACATTTTATCCTCATTTACAATTAGATATTTTATATTCATTTACAGTTTTATATTTTATAATCATTTACAGTTAGATATTTTAGAATAGACATGTGCAACGTTAAAAATTAGTTATGTTAAAATAAATAGTTTTTTCGGATCCGTTCGTTATTTCGGATCCATTCTTTATTCATTATTCGATTCTAAAGTTTAGAATAGAATAATGCATATGAATAAAGAATGAATCCGAAAAAACGAAAGGACCCGAAAAAAGATTTAACTAAACATAACTAATATGCCACCGATTGCAAAATTATTTAAAACCGCCGCAGTGACCCATATCGCTGACACTAAATAAAGCTATTAACCCCTAAACCGCCGTCCCCCCACATCGCCAACACTAACTAAACCAATTAACCCCTAAACCGACGCCCCCCCCCATAGCCGACATTAACTAAACCTATTAACCCCGAAAAAGGCTGTTCCTCGACATTGCCGACACTAACTAAACATGTTACCCAAAATGTCAAGAGAGAAGGTATTGCTGTGTAGGGACGCAGAGAACTACAGAAAAGCTTGTATCTGGAATTGCAGGTGAAAACAGGAAAACAAATGAGCCGTAAGGTCAATGTCATGAGTTAATCTTACACAGTGTTTATATCCGTTTTAGCCTGTTCAGGATATCTATAGGACTGAGAGGGGATACATAAAGATATCCTGGACTAGGCACTAGCGTAAAGGATTAAGTAACAAACAGGTACCTGATACAGACTGAGTGAGGCATGCAGATTACGACCAGTGACATGAGCTGGAAATTCATTTTACCAGTAAAGACTTTTCAGACACGCAGCTTTACGGGTGAGATGCGATTAGCTGATCGAGATCCGGAGTGTCTGAAAGTATTTGAGGATGTCTGCAGACAGTTGGAGAGTGAAGTGAGGAAATCTCCGAAATAAAGCACAGTTAGAACAAACAGTGGAAAGCTGATAAGAGGTTAGGGATTTCAAATTCAGTTAGATCCGTCTGCGTCTAAGTCCGCTGCAGCCCACAGGGGTATTGATAGGGAAGCAGAGATCGTAGCTGAGACGAAGTCAGTAGCGGCTAAGTAGATTCTGGAAAACAATGCTTCTTGTCGACAGCATCAAAAAGAGCTCAGCATTAAGAGCCAAACAGCTAGGAATACCAAACGTAGAGGTAAGGAAGGGGTGGGAATTTATACAGCAGGTAATCAATAATGAATCCACCTTTCCTTAAAGATACAGGATCATGACAGTACTTTTCCACATGCTCAGTAGGAGCTGAAGCCTCAGAAAGTGTGCATATATCTGTATCATGTGACAGCTGTCAGCCAATCACAAAATGCATATACATAAATATTGTGCACTTTTGCACATGCTAAGTAGGAGCGGAGGCCTCAGAAAGCGTGCATATAACTGTATCATGTGATAGCCATCAGCCAATCACAAAATGCATATATGTATATATTGTGCACTTTTGCACATGCTCAGTAGGAGCTGAGGCCTCAGAAAGTGTGCATATAACTGTATCATGTGATAGCCGTCAGCCAATCACAAAATGCATATACATATATACTGTGCACTTTTGCACATGCTAAGTAGGAGCGGAGGCCTCAGAAAGTGTGCATATAACTGTATCATGTGATAGCCGTCAGCCAATCACAAAATGCATATACATATACACTGTGCACTTTTGCACATACTCAGTAGGAGCTGAAGTCTCAGAAAGCGTGCATATAGCTGTATCATGTGACAGCCGTCAACCAATCACAAAATGCATATACGTATATACTGTGCACTTTTGCACATGCTCAGTAGGAGCTGAGGCCTCAGAAATTCTGCATATAACTGTATCATGTGACAGCCGTCAGACAATCACAAAATGCATATATGTATATACTGTGCACTTTTGCACATGCTCAGTAGGACCAGAGGCCTCAGAAAGTCTGCATATAACTGTATCATGTGACAGCCGTCAGACAATCACAAAATGCATATAAAATAATGTGAACGTTTTGATAATGGAAGATTATTGGAAGTTTTTTTTATAATTGCTGCTTTATGTGAATCATGAAAGTTAAATTGTTACCTACAGTAATAGACTATTTGCTGGAAGAACAGAGTTGACCTTTTAGATCAAGAGACAGGAAATGACTGTTTGTGCTCATACTGCAGTCACCATCAGAGGGCAGAAGTTCTGTTGTCACATGAAAGAAAGGAAACCCTGCAAGACAGAAAAGGCTATTCATAATAATAATGACCACAAGTGACCGCCGGCCTCAGCTCATTGTGCACTTGATATCAGGACACTTCAACTGATAAAAATCACAGGAATTAAAATAAATGGGGAACTGGGTGACGTTTGGTGAAGCTAATTTATGGGGTTTTCCTGTTTGAATAGGAGGAGCACTGAGCACATTGTCACAATGGGTTAAAGGGACAGTCTACACCAGAATTTTTATTGTTTTAAAAGATAGATAATCCCTTTATTACCCATTCCCCAGTTTTGCATAACCAACATAGTTATAATAATATACTTTTAACTTCTGTGATTATCTTGTAATTATCTGTAAACTGCCCTTTATTTCAGTTCTTTTGACAGACTTGCAGTTTAGCCAATCAGTGCCTGCTCCCAGATAACTTCACGTGCACGAGCACAGTGTTATCTATATGAAATACGTGAACTAACACCCTCTAGTGGTGAAAAACTGTTAAAATGCATTCTGAAAAGAGGTGGCCTTCAAGGTCTAATAAATTAGCATATGAACCTCCTAGGTTAAGCTTTCAACTAAAAATACCAAGAGAACAAAGCAAAATTGGTGATAAAAGTAAATTGGAAAATTGTTTAAAATTACATGCTCTGTCTGAATCATGAAAGTTTATTTTGGCCTAGACTGTCCTTTTAAGTTATTTCTCTCAAGAATCCCAATTTTATTTATTTTTTACAGTTATATATTTTATACTCATTTACAATTATATATGTTATCCTTATTTACAATTATATATTTTATAATCATTTACAGTTATATATGTTATACTCATTAACAGTTATATATTTTATACTCATTTACAATTAGATATTTTATACTCATTTAAAGTTATATATTTTATTTTCATTTACAGTTAGATATTTTATATTTATTTACAGTTAGATATTTTATACTTATTTACAGTTAGATATTTTATACTCATTTAAAGTTACATATTTTATTTTCATTTACAGTTAGATATTTTATATTTATTTACAGTTAGATATTTTATACTCATTTACAATTAGATATTTTATAATCATTTAAAGTTATACTCATTTACAGTTAGATAGTTTATAATCATTTACAGTTAGATATTTCATACTCATTTACAGTTAGAAATGTTATACTCATTTACCATTAGATATTTTATACTCATTTACAGTTATATATTTTATAATCATTTACAGTTATATATTGTATACTCATTTACAGTTATATATTTTATATGCATTTACAGTTATATATTTTATACTTATTTACAGTTAGATATTTTATAATCATTTACAGTTATATATTGTATACTCATTTACAGTTATATATTTTATATTCATTTACAGTTATATATTTTATAATCATTTAAAGTTATACTCATTTACAGTTAGATTTTTTATATTCATTTACAGTTATATATTTTATACTTATTTACAATTAGATATTTTAAACTCATTTACAATTATATATTTTATACTCATTTACAGTTATATATTTTATATTCATTTACAGTAAGATATTTTATACTCATTTACAGTTAGATATTTTATATTCATTTACAGTTAGATATTGTATACTCATTTACAATTAGATATTTTATAATCATTTACAGTTATACTCATTTACAGTTAGATATTTTATACTAATTTACAGTTATATATTTAATACTCATTTACAGTTAGATATTTTATAATCATTTACAGTTAGATATTTTATACTAATTTACAATTAGATATTTTATACTCATTTACAGTTAGATATTTTATACTAATTTACAGTTATATATTTAATACTCATTTACAGTTATATATTTTAGACTCATTTAAAATTAGATATTGTGTACTCATTTACAGTTAGATATTTTATAATAATTTACAGTTAGATATTTTAGAGTAGACATGTGCAACGCTAAAAATTAGTGAAGTTAAATCGTTTTTTCGGATCTGTTCGTTATTTTTGGATCCATTCTTTAGTCATATTCATAATTCTATTCTAAAGTTTAGAATAGAATAATACATATGAATAAAAAATTGATCCGAAAAAACGAAAGGACCCGAAAAAACGATTTAACTAAACATGACTAATATGCCGCCGATTGCAAAATTATTTAAAACTGCTGCTGTCACTCACATCACCAACACTAACTAAAGCTATTAACCCCTAAACGGCCCCCCCCCCCACATAGCTGACACTAACTAAACCTATTAACCCCTAAAACGCTGTTCCTCGACATCGTCAACACTAACTAAACCTATTAACCTCTAAACTGCAGTTCCCCGACATCGCTGACACTAACTAGAACACTAAATAAACCTATTAACCCCTAAACCGGCGTTCCCAAACTTCGCTAACACTAACTAAACCTAATAATTCCTAAATCGCAGTTCCCTGATATTATCGACACTAACTAAACCTATTAACCCCTAAACCGTAGTTCCCCGACATCACAGACACTAACTAAACCTATAAACCTCTAAACCGCCGTACACCCACATCACCAACACTAACTAAAACACTAAATAAACCTATTAACCCCTAAACCACCGCCCCCACTAACTAAACCTATGAACCCCTAAACTGCCGCCCCCCACATCGCAACCACCTAAATTAAACTATATTGACCCCTAAACCTAACTTCTCCTAACTTTAACATAATTAAAATAGACCTAAATTAAAGTTATAATTATTAACTAACTACCTATTTAAAAATAAATACAAACTTGCATGTGAAATAAAAATAAAACCTAAGCTAGCTACAATATAACTATTTACTAACTAGTTAAAATAAATACAAACTTACCTGTGAAATAAAAATAAAACCTAAGCTTACACTAATCAAGCCTACCATTACTAAAAATAACAAACAAAATTATCCAAAACAATAAAAAAAAATCCTATTCTAATACCCCGTTTAAAAAACAAACAAACCCCCCCCCCAAAAAAAAAAATCCATTTTAAGGGGAATGCCCATACAAATGCCCTTTGCAGCCAATAGAATGCAAGTTCAATCTGATTGGCTGATTGGGTCAGCCAATCGGATTGAACTTGAATCTGATTGGCTGATTGAATCAGCCAATCAGATTTTTCCTACCTTAATTCCGATTGGCTGATAGAATCCTATCAGCCAATCGGAATTCGAGGGACGCCATCTTGGATGACGTCATTTAAAGAAACCTTCATTCGGCGAGTAGGCGTCGGTTGAAGAGGATGGATCCGCGTTGGCTGGGAAGAAGATGGCTCCGCTCCGCATGGATGAAGATAGAAGATGCCGCTTGGATGAAGATGTCTGCCGGTTTGGATGTCCTCTTCTGCCCGGATAGGATGAAGACTTCTGCCGGTCTGGATGTCCTCTTCTGCCCCATCGGATGAAGACTTCGGCCCGGCTGGGTGAAGACGACTCAAGGTAGGGAGATCTTCAGGGGGTAGTGTTAGGTTTATTTAAGGGGGGTTTGGGTGGGTTAGAGTAGGGGTATGTGGGTGGTGGGTTTTAATGTTGGGGGGGTTGTATTTTTTTTTACAGGCAAAAGAGCTGATTACTTTGGGGCATGCCCCGCAAAAAAGCCCTTTTAAGGGCTGGTAAAAGAGCTGATTACTTTGTAATGTAGAATAGGGTAGGGACTTTTATTATTTTGGGAGATTTTTATTTTATTAGGGGGCTTAGATTAGGTGTAATTAGTTTAAAATTCTTGTAATATTTTTTTATTTTCTGTAATTTAGTGGGGTTTTTTTGTAATTTAGTTTAGTTTATTTAATTGTATTTAATTGTAGGTATTGGTAGCTAATTTATTTAATTAATTTAATGATAGTGTAGTGTTAGGTTTAATTGTAACTTAGGTTAGGATTTATTTTACAGGTAATTTTGTAATTATTTTAACTAGGTAGCTATTAAATAGTTAATAACATGGCTATATCTATTTATACTATTTATGTATGAGAGGCATAACTAAGTGCTTGAGCTTAAGTACACAGCAACATAATTCTTTCAAGCCACTCAGGAATTTAAGTTATATGGGATGATGTATGTTTGGCTTTTAATTTTACGCCTTTAGTATTACTTCCCTACACTTTAAGTAGCTCACTTTACATGTATAGAAGGATTTCAATAATCCTGCCCGGCTAGTTTGTAAATTTACATGAACAACCATATTGAGATATCCCACTGCAGGTTTAAATCCCCATTATAGAGTATATGTCTTCGGCAGTTTCAATATCATATTGTCTATAGCATAACCTTTCTTTCTGCTATGATTGAATATTAAATACGTTGTATAAGTCTGTTACAAAAGTGCAGTAATTAAGACCAATGTTTCAGTTCCCTCCATATAAAATGTTTAGATTTGTTTTTGTTCTAACTCCTATGGATAATGAGACTCCTAACTAATCACGCTCTCTGTGTGGAAGTCTTTATTTGGATAAAAAGTCGGTCCTTGCTGAGCCCCTCTCCTCCCTTTCCCGCCGGTACTTGTTGCCTGTGGGTCATACCCATATCCCTTTTACCCACATCGCCTAGAGCTGGCACTTCCCCAGGAGAGGAGCTCTTGCAGTAGCCTCCTACCCTCTAGATATACGAATTCTCTCCTCTACACATAACCCTACCTGTAAATTTGCAAATGTGTAACTGTATAATAAGCCTTCTAATAGCCCTATTCACATTATTAATTTGGCATTCTGGATAGCTCCGCCCCCCCACTCCCTTTTGTTCCCCTCCTTTTCTAACATAATCGGCTCTTGCCCGCTGAATTATTTTTTCCCTATTCTAGACCACCTTGGTCTGAGAACGCAGAAACAAATACTGCAAATTATGACATTTTGGGAAGTCTCCCTAAGTGTGATGCGGGAATCCAGACGTGGACCCGTTGCTCAGTGTGCCTAGAGGGATATGGCTGCACCTCACTGACGAGGCCCACAATAGGCCGAAACGTACGTCTGGGGTTTTGCTGTTTCTCTCGTTCAGAGAAGAATTGCCTGGTATTTCGGGGCTGGACTGCACTGTGAAGTCAGGATCAGACTGATATGCTTCAGGAAAGTTTTTCTCTGTGAAAGGCACATGTTGAGCAAAAAGAGGCTGCTTCTTGGGTGGTAACTAGCCATAGAACAAGCTATTATGCTATTGTTCGTTTCCAGGTTGAGCGCTTCTCTCTTTTTATTTATGCAAATTATGACATTTTGGGAAGTCTCCCTAAGTGTGATGCGGGAATCCAGACGTGGACCCGTTGCTCAGTGTGCCTAGAGGGATATGGCTGCACCTCACTGACGAGGCCCACAATAGGCCGAAACGTACGTCTGGGGTTTTGCTGTTTCTCTCGTTCAGAGAAGAATTGCCTGGTATTTCGGGGCTGGACTGCACTGTGAAGTCAGGATCAGACTGATATGCTTCAGGAAAGTTTTTCTCTGTGAAAGGCACATGTTGAGCAAAAAGAGGCTGCTTCTTGGGTGGTAACTAGCCATAGAACAAGCTATTATGCTATTGTTCGTTTCCAGGTTGAGCGCTTCTCTCTTTTTATTTTTTTTTATTTTATAAATACTGCCCCACGCCTGCCTCAACCCTATTAGAATAAATGAACATATTAATTTTCTTCACGGTAAGACGTGGGCCATATCTATTATATATAAAATATAAAACTGAGGTTCCATTATCTTATGTACAAACATATGTCCCGTTGTCTACATCCATGTTTACAAGGTTAACTCTAGAAATCTCATATGCCTCTTACCCGTTGTTAATGTCTACCTTTTCATAGGGGGTTATGACTACGGGACATAGATGTAACTTACATGACTATTGTACACATTTCCCTCCGAAGGCATATAGAATTTATTTCAAAACTCGCTATTTCTTTGGTTTAAGATTATGTTTATGTTATAAGGATGTATTTTCCAGAATTACGCTATTATTGTTACCGGATGAATATGTTGTGAAACTTTATTATAACCTCAATAAAAAATTTAATAAAAAAAAAAAAAATAGTTAATAACTATTTAATAGCTATTGTACCTAGTTAAAATAAATACAAAGTTGCCTGTAAAATAAATATAAATCCTAAAATAGCTACAATATAATTATTCGTTATATTGTAGCTATGTTAGGGTTTATTTTATAGGTAAGTATTTATTTTAAATAGGAATAATTTAGTTAATTTTAGGAATATTATTTAGTTTAATATAAATTATATTTATGTTAAGGGGTGTTAGGGTTAGAGTTATGTTTAGGGGTTAATAACTTTATTATAGTAGCGGTGACGGTGCGGGCAGAAGATTAGGGGTTAATAATTGTAGGTAGGTGGCGGCGATGTTAGGGAGGGCAGATTAGGGGTTAATACAATTTATTATAGTGTTTGAGAGGCGGGAGTGCAGCGGTTTTAGGGGTTAATACATTTATTATAGTGGCGGCGAGGTCCGGTCGGCAGATTAGGGGTTAATAAGTGTAGTTAGGTAGTGGCGACTTTGGGGGGGGCAGATTAAGGGTTAATAAATATAATATAGGGGTCGGCGATGTTAGGGGCAGCAGATTAGGGGTTCATAAGTATAACGTAGGTGGCGGCGATGTCCAGTCGGCAGATTAGGGGTTAAAAAAAATTATTAGAGTGGCTGCGATGTGGGGGGGCCTCGGTTTAGGGGTACATAGGTAGTTTATGGGTGTTAGTGTACTTTAGAGCACAGTAGTTAAGAGTTTTATATTCCGGCGTTAGCCCATAAAGCTCTTAACTACTGACTTTTTTTGGCGTTAGGAGTCTTGTCGGTAGAGGCTCTACCGCTCACTGCTCCCAAGACTCCAAATACCAGCGTTAGGCAGATCCCATTGAAAAGATAGGATACGCAATTGGCGTAAGGGGATCTGCGGTAGCCTGGAATCGCGGTAGGGAAGTGAGCGCTAAACCCTTTCCTGGCTGACTCTAAATACCAGCGGGCGGCCAAAAGCAACGTTAGGACCCTTTTTGACGGCTAACGCCAAACTCTAAATCTAGGCGTTAGTTTTTTTATTTTTAGTAATGTTAGGTTTTTTTAGTTTAAGCTTAGGTTTTATTTTTATTTCACAGGTAAGTTTGTATTTATTTTAACTAGGTAGTTAGTTAATAATTGTAACTTTTAGGTCTATTTGAATAATGTTAAAGTTAGGGGGTGTTAGGTTTAGGGGTTAATATAGTTTAGAAGTTGCGATGTAGGGGGCGGCCGTTCAGGGGTTAATAGGTTTAGTTAGTGTTGGCGATGTCGGGGGCGGCGGTTTAGGGGTAATAGGGGTAATAGGTTTATTTTGTGTTTTAGTGTTGGCAATGTGGGTGTACGGCAGTTCAGGGGTTAATAGGTTTAGTTAGTGTCGGCAATGTCAGGGAACTGCGGTTTAGGGGTTAATAGGTTTAGTGTTGGCAATGTCGGGGAATTGCAGTTTAGGGGTTAATAGGTTTAGTTAGTGTCGGCAATGTCAGGGAACTGCGGTTTAAGGGTTAATAGGTTTAGTTAGTGTCGGCGATGTTAGGGAACAGCGGTTTTACAGGTTAATAGTTTTAGTTAGTGTTGGCGATGTTTGGGAACAGCGGTTTAGGGGTTAATAGGTTTATTTTGTGTTTTAGTTTGTGTCAGCGATGTCGGAGAACTGCGATTTAGGGGTTAATAGGTTTAGTTAGTGTTGGCGATGTTTGTGAACGGTGGTTTAGTGGTTAATAGGTTTAGTTAGTGTTGGCAATGTTTGGGAACGGCGGTTTAAGCGTTAATAGGTTTAGTTAGTGTCTGCGATGTTGGGGAACTGTGGTTTAGGGGTTAATAGGTTTGGTTAGTGTCGGCGAACTGCGGTTTAGGGGTTAATAGCTTTAGTTAGTGTCGGCAATGTCGAGGAACGGTGGTTTTGGGGTTAATAGCTTTATTTAAACTTTCCTGTAGTACATCAGTCTGATCCCGCCAACATGGTCAGTCCAGCCCCGAAATACTAGGCAATTCTCCTCTGAACAATGAAAACGGCAACCCCAGACGATCGTTTCGGCCTTCTCTCTGCTCCTCTCTGTGTTGCATATGTAATATGTCCCTGGGGAGGTCTCCCTAAGGGTGATGGGGGAAACCAGACATGGACTCCTTGACCAATGTGCTTAGAGGGATATGGCTGCACCTCACTGACGAGGCCCAGTGAAGGCCGAAATGACTGTCTGGGGTTGCCTTTTCCTTGTTCAGAGGAGAATTGCCTGGTATTTCGGGGCTGGACTGACCATGTCGGCGGGATCAGACTGATTTACTACAGGAAAGTTTTCCTCTGTGAAAAATACAATTGGGCAGAAAGAAGCTGCTCCCAGGTGGCAACCGGGCCATAGAACAAGCTATTGAGCTGCTGTTCGTTCCTGGCAGACTGCTTCTCTTTCTGTTTTGAATAATTCTATTCCTGCAAACTTTAAGAAATCCTTGGTCTGCTGGAAAAAAAACACAAGGTATTATTTGTGTCACAGAAAAAAGGTGAAACTTCTGTGTAAATGACACAAGCAGCTCCAGCAAAGGGTGTGAAATGGCTGATCACAGCAAGGGTTATTAAAAACAGTAAAATTGTATTACTTGTGGTAGTTTGTAGTTATATCAATAGATGGCGCCAGAGCAGCACTACACAAACCATTGTTTCTTCTACTATATCCTTGTATCAGACCTCTCAGCAGTGCAGGAAGTCTGTGAAGTGGTTCCCCCATAATCATCAGTGCAGAATAATACACGAACGCGCCTTGCGTGGGACCGGGGGCTAGGGTACACGCACTGGATCATTGAACCCTGTCTTGTTTCTAGGGACGCTCTACCATAGCAGCTCAATCTTCCTGTTCTGCGCACCTCTGATTGGTTAGCGTGTGCACAATACTTCAGTAATTGGTTGTTGTGACGTCAATCAAGTGATAGGCAGTGATACGCAGGCTGGTACACGCAATGCATGCTGGAACGTGTAGTCTTGTCTTGTTGCCATCGTATAGGCACACTTCTCTTTTAAATAAATGAGAAGGGTCTAGCTGCAGACTGGAGCTCCACTCTAGACAGGAAACATGTGACCTCCACTCAAAGCTTTTTTTTTTTTTTCTTTGCTTTTTTTTTTTAAATCAACTTTAATGTAACAAACAACCTATAGACAATCATTCGGAAAACAAAACATTTTGCAGCTTTCTTGTTCTTAATGTTCATTCACAGTGGTTTATGCTGATTGTCATTTATAAGGTAACCACTGTGAATGAGCATTAAGTACAAGAAAGCTGCAAAATGTACAAGACTGAAGTTGTCTTCTTAATCAGTCAACGTCTTATTCTGCAACTGATTGCAATTTGTAAAATAAAGATATCTACAGTTATTTTTATTTTAAATAAAATAATACACTTTCCAAAAACCTAAACAAACTTACATTTTATTAAAAAAATCATCTTATATTGCAATAAACAAATGGCAAACATGGCACAATTTTGAGTAACTGATATTTTAAATGGGTTACAATCCTGTGGGCCACTCATTTATTTGTGGATATATACAGGGCTTGAGCCCCATCATACAACAGACATGTTAACAGCCTGGCCCAACGCTCTTTATGGCAAATAAAGCCTACCAAGAGATAATCTGCTAAGCCCCACCCTTCACCCACCTATGTGGGTAGCACCAAATCATAGTCAGTAGTTTTTTAGCGATCTTTTTCTATCTCTGTGGACATCTTACAATGGGCCTCTGACAGTGTTGGAATCTGCTTAATTTTGCCAACTTAGAGCCTCAACGATTATTGTCTTATTTTGAAATAGACAATTGTAGTGTGTTTAATCCAGATGCTCTAATATTTGTATTTTAATATTTGACAGTAAAAGTTGTTTTATTTTTTTGGCTCCCTTTCTGCGGATCTACCTATGTGTTTAAGTGTGTGCCAAATAGTGGTTTTATTTTTTCTTTTTCTTTGGGATTACACTGTATACCAACCACTAGGGCACCCCCTGCACTCCCCTAAGGAATATAAGTGTATGGGTTATAGATGGAACCATAATTTGATGAATAAAGCAGTTCTATACCTATCTCATTGATATACACTCCATATACTTTACCTTTTCTGAATAAGTAACTGGTATTTTAAAAGGATTAAAATCCTTTGGGCCATTAATTTCTGTGTGGATACATACACAGCGTGAAGCCCTACATAGGATAAACATGTTTTCAGCCTGGCCCAATGGTTTCTATGGCAAAAGAAAAACTATTTCCAACCTTGCCACTTCATTTGACCTTTTCTAAATAAATAACTGGTATTTAAAATGGCTTAAAATCCTTTGGGCCACTCTTTACTGTGTGGATAAATAGAAACATAGAATTTGACAGTAGATAAGAACCAAAAAGGCCCATCAAGTCTACCCATATACCAGTAGTGAGTCTCTTCATATGATAAATATGTTCTTAGCCTGGCCCAACGCTTTTTGTAGCAAACAAACTGGTGCCAACGTTGCCATCTCATATATTTTTAAATTCCTGAATAAGTAAAAAGTAATTTAAAAGGGTTAAAATCCTTTGGACCACTCACTTTTTTGTGGATATATACAGGGCGTGCACCTCTCCATAGAATAAACATGTTCTCACCCTGGCCCAACGTTTTTTGAAGCAAACAAACTGGTGACAACCTTGTCACCCCATATATTTTACCTTTCTCTAAAAAGGAATCAGATATTTTAAAAGGGTTAAAATCCTTTGGGCCCTCATTACTGTGTGGATATATATAAAGAGTGAGCCCCTTCATATACAAGGAGTGAGCCCCTTCATAGAATAAACATGTTTTTAGCCTGGCCCAAAGCTTTTTGTAGAAAACAAACTTGTGTCAACGTGGTCATACATACATTTACCTTTTCTGAATAAGTAACTGGTATTTTGAAAGGGTAAAATACTTTGGGCCACTCATTTCTGTTTGGATATATACAGAACGTGAGCCCCATCATAGGAGAGACATGTTCTCAGCCCGACCCAACGTATATATTCTCACAAAAATGAGTGGCCTACAGGATTTTAACCCTTTTAAAATACCACTTATTCAGAAAAGGTAAAATATATGAAGTGGCAAGGTTGTCACCAATTTGTTTGCCATAAAGAGCGTTGGGCCGGGCTGACAACATGTCTGTCCTATGAAGGGTTCATGCCTTGTATATTCCACACATAAATGAGTGGCCCAAAATATTTTAACCTTTTCAAATGACGAGTTACTTATTCAGAAAAGGTAAAATATATGAGATGGCAAGTTTGGCACAAGTTTGTTTGATAAATCATTGGGCCAGGCTAAAAACATGCTTATCCTATGAAGGGCTTCATGCCGTGTATGTATCCACACAAAAATTAGTGGCCCAAAGGATTTTAACCCTTTTAAAATACCTGTTACTTATTCAGAAAAGGTAAAATGTATGAAGTGGCAAGGATGGCACCAGATTGTTTGCCTTAAAAAGCATTGGGTCAGGCTGAAAATACGTCTATTCTATAAATGGTGTTAAAGCCCTGTATATATCTACACAGAAATGAGTGACCCAAATAATTTTAACCCTTTTAAAATACCAATTACTTATTCAGAAAAGGTAAAATATGTGAAGTGGCAAGGTTGGCACCAATTTGTTTGCAATAAAGGGCGCTGGGCCAGACTGATAACATGTCTATTCTATTATGGGTTCACGCCTTGTATATATCCTATATTATAAAAGGCCAAGTGTGTTTGTCCGAAGCTGTCATGCGCAGTAGAGACAAACACACTTGGCCTTGAGATAGGGAGCGCGAGGTACACAAACAGCTGTGAGGTCTGGGGAGCGCGAGGTAAGCTACTCAACAGCTGTGAGGTCTGCTGCGTGAGAAGCGTCCACGCGCTCCCCAGACCTCACAGCTGTTTGTGGCCGAGGGAGCGTTGCGATGGGGGCGTGGCCGGGCGTTGCGAGGGGCGTGGCCGGGCGGGTGTCGCCGCGATGGGGCGTGGCCGGGCGGGGTCCCGAGATGTGAAGACAGAGCCAGAGAGGGAGCAGGAGAGGGGGGGGAGAAGGGCCAAAGAGGGGGGGGAGAGCCAAAGGGGGGGAGAGCCAAAGGGGGGGGAGAGCACAAGAGAAGGGGGGGGGGAGAGCCAAAGAGAAGGGGGGGAGAGCCAAAGAAAAGGGGGGGGGAGAGCCAAAGAGAAGGGGGGGGAGAGCCAAAGAGAAGGGGGGGGGGAGAGCCAAAGAGAAGGGGGGGGAGAGCCAAAGAGAGGGGGGGAGAGCCAAAGAGAAGGGGGGGGAGAGCCAAAGAGAAGGGGGGGGAGAGCCAAAGAGAAGGGGGGGGAGAGCCAAAGAGAAGGGGGGAGAGCCAAAGAGAAGGGGGGGGGAGAGCCAAAGAGAAGGGGGGGGGAGAGTCAAAGAGAAGGGGGGGGAGAGCCAAAGAGAAGGGGGGGAGAGCCAAAGAGAAGGGGGGGAGCCAAAGAGAAGGGGGGGGGAGCCAAAGAGAAGGGGGGGGAGAGCCAAAGAGAAGGGGGGGGAGAGCCAAAGAGAAGGGGGGGGGAGAGCCAAAGAGAAGGGGGGGGAGAGCCAAAGAGAAGGGAGGGGAGAGCCAAAGAGAAGGGGGGGGAGAGCCAAAGAGAAGGGGGGGAGAGCCAAAGAGAAGGGGGGGAGCCAAAGAGAAGGGGGGGGAGAGCCAAAGAGAAGGGGGGGGGGAGAGCCAAAGAGAAGGGGGGGAGAGCCAAAGAGAAGGGGGGGGAGAGCCAAAGAGAAGGGGGGGGGAGAGCCAAAGAGAAGGGGGGGAGAGCCAAAGAGAAGGGGGGGGAGAGCCAAAGAGAAGGGGGAGGGGGGGGGGAGAGCCAAAGAGAAGGGGGGGAGAGCCAAAGAGGGGGGAGAGACAGAGCCAAAGAGGAAAAAGAGCCAAAAAGGAGAGAGAGCCAAAGAGGGGGGGAGAGAGAGCCAAAGAGGGGGGGAGAGAGAGCCAAAGAGGGGGGGGGGGGAGAGCCAAAGAGGGGGGGGAGAGCCAAAGAGCGGGGGGGAGAGAGACAAAGAGGGGGGGAGAGAGCCAAAGGGGGGGGGGGAGAGATAAAGGGGGGGGGAGAGCCAAAGAGGGGGGAGAGAGAGAACCAAAGAGGAAAGAGAGCCAAAGAGGAGAGAAAAAGAGGGGAGAGAGACAAAGAGGGGGGAGAGAGAGCCAAAGAGGGGGGGCAGAGCCAAAGAGGGGGGGGGCAGAGCCAAAGAGGGGGGGGAGAGCCAAAGAGGGGGGGAGAGAGCCAAAGGGGGGGAGAGCCAAAGGCGGGGGAGAGAGCCAAAGGGGGGGGAGCCAAAGGGGGGGGAGAGCCAAAGGGGGGGGGGAGAGCCAAAGGGGAGAGAGAGCCAAAGAGGAGAGAGAGCAAAAGAGGGGAGAGAGCCAAAGAGGGGGGGGGGGAGAGAGCCAAAGAGGGGGGGGGGAGAGCCAAAGAGGGGGGAGGAGAGCCAAAGAGGGGGGGGGAGAGAGCCAAAGAGGCGGGAGAGAACAAAAGAGGGGGGGAGAGAACAAAAGAGGGGGGAGAGAGAGCAAAAGAAAGGAGGGAGAGAGCCAAAGAGGGGAGAGAGAGAGCAAAAGAGGGGAGAGAGAGAGCAAAAGAGGGGAGAGAGAAAGCAAAGGAGAGGGGGGAGGGAAAGCAAAAGAGAGGGGGGAAGAGAGAGCAAAAGAGAGGGGGGAGAGTGCAAGTGGTGGAACCGCTGTACTGCAAAAAATGGCCCGTGTATACGGGCTTTAGTACTAGTACACACATAAATGAGTGGGGCAAATAATTTTATTCTTTTTTAAATACCAATTACTTATTTAGAAAAGGTAAAATATATAAAGTGGCAAGGTTGGCACCAATTTGTTTGCCATAAAGAGCGTTGGACAAGGCTGATAACGTCTGTCCCATGAAGAGGCTCACGCATTGTATATTCCACACATAAATGAGTGGCACAAAGGATTTTAACCCTTTTATAATATCAGTTACTTATTAGAAACAATCAAAATGATGCCCTGTTTGCCATCTGATTATTGCAATATAAGTTTTATATATATATATATATATATATATATATATATATATATATATATATATATATATATATATATATATATATAAAATGTAAGTTTGTTTAGGTTTTTGGAAAGTGTATTATTTTATTTAAAATAAAAATAATGCTAGATATCTTTATTTTGCAAATTGTAATCAGTTGCAGAATAAGAAGCTGGCTGAATAAGAAGACAACTTCAGATTTGTAAAATTCACAGTGGGTACCTTATAAATGACAGTCACAGTGGGTACCTTATAAATGACAGTCACAGTGGGTACCTTATAAATGACAGTCACAGTGGGTACCTTATAAATGACAATCAGCATAAACCACTGTGATTCTGTGAATGAACATTAAGAACAAGAAAACTGCAAAATGTTTAATTTTCAGAATGATTGTCTAATGTCTATTGTTTGTTACATTAAAGTTGATAAAAAAAAAAAAAGAAAAAAGCTTTGAGTGGAGGTCACATGTTTCCTGTCTAGAGTGGAGCTCCAGTCCAGTCTGCAGTTAGACTACTCTGCCTCATTAGCTACTGCAAATAACTGGGTTAATAATACCCAGTTCTGATAGGGTTAATGTCCCATGGTGTAATTATTGCATGTGACTAGAGTAATAATACTCAGTTCTTATAGGGTTACTGCCCCCTGTGGTAATTACAGCACGTGACTAGAGTTAATATATAGCTCTGAAAGGGTTAATGCCCCTGGGGTAATTAAGCACGTGACTAGAGTAATAATACCCAATTCTGATAGGGTTAATACTTACAGCATGTGACTCTCCAGCACCAGTTACTGTCAGGTCTCATGTGTAATGGTTTGGGGTACAGCACTAGTTACTGTCAGGTCTCATGTGTACAGGTTTGGGGTACAGCGCTATTTACTGTCAGGTTTCCTGTGTACAGGTTTGGGGTACAGCGCTAGTTACTGTCAGGTCTCATGTGTACAGGTTTGGGGTACAGCGCTAGTTACTGTCAGGTTTCATGTGTACAGGTTTGGGGTACTGCGCTAGTTACTGTCAGGTCTCATGTGTACAGGTTTGGGGTACAGCGCTAGTTACTGTCAGGTTTCATGAGTACAGGTTTGGGGTACAGCACCAGTTACTGTCAGGTCTCGTGTACAGGTTTGGGGTACAGCGCTAGTTACTGTCAGGTTTCATGTGTACAGGTTTGGGGTACAGCGCTAGTTACTGTCAGGTCTCATGTGTACAGGTTTGGGGTACAGCGCTAGTTACTGTCAGGTTTCATGTGTACAGGTTTGGGGTACAACGCTAGTTACTGTCTGGTCTCGTGTACAGGTTTGGGGTACAGCGCTAGTTACTGTCAGGTTTCATGTGTACAGGTTTGGGGTACAGCGCTAGTTACTGTCAGGTCTCATGTGTACAGGTTTGGGGTACAGCGCTAGTTAGTGTCAGGTTTCATGTGTAATGGTTGGGGGTACAGCGCTAGTTACTGTCAGGTCTCATGTGTACAGGTTTGGGGTACAGCGCTAGTTACTGTCAGGTTTCATGTGTACAGGTTTTGGGGTACAGGGCTAGTTACTGTCAGGTCTCATGTGTACAGGTTTGGGGTACAGCGCTAGTTACTGTCAGGTTTCATGTGTACAGGTTTTGGGGTACAGGGCTAGTTACTGTCAGGTCTCATGTGTACAGGTTTGGGGTACAGCGCTAGTTACTGTCAGGTTTCATGTGTGCAGGTTTGGGGTACAGAGTTAGTTACTGTCAGGTCTCATGTGTACAGGTTTGGGGTACAGCGCCAGTTACTGTCAGGTCTCATGTGTAATGGTTTGGGGTACAGCGCTAGTTACTGTCAGGTCTCATGTGTACAGGTTTGGGGTACAGCGCTAGTTACTGTCAGGTTTCATGTGTAATGGTTTGGGGTACAGCGCTAGTTACTGTCAGGTCTCATGTGTAATGGTTTGGGGTACAGCGCTAGTTACTGTCAGGTCTCATGTGTACAGGTTTGGGGTACAGCGCCAGTTACTGTCAAGTCTCATGTGTAATGGTTTGGGGTACAGCGCTAGTTACTGTCAGGTCTCATGTGTACAGGTTTGGGGTACAACGCTAGTTACTGTCAGGTCTCATGTGTACAGGTTTGGAGTACAGCACTAGTTACTGTCAGGTTTCATGTGTACAGGTTTGGGGTACAACGCTAGTTACTGTCAGGTCTCGTGTACAGGTTTGGGGTACAGCACTAGTTACTGTCAGGTTCATGTGTACAGGTTTGGAGTACAACACTAGTTACTGTCAGGTCTCATGTGTACAGGTTTGGGGTACAGTGTTAGTTACTGTCAGGTCTCATGTGTACAGGTTTGGGGTACAGTGTTAGTTACTGTCAGGTCTCGTGTACAGGTTTGGGGTACAGCGCCAGTTACTGTCAGGTCTCATGTGTACAGGTTTGGGGTACAGGGCTAGTTACTGTCAGGTCTCATGTGTACAGGTTTGGGGTACAGCGCTAGTTACTGTCAGGTCTCATGTGTACAGGTTTGGGGTACAACGCTAGTTACTGTCAGGTCTCATGTGTACAGGTTTAGGGTACAGCACTAGTTACTGTCAGGTTTCATGTGTACAGGTTTGGGGTACAACGCTAGTTACTGTCAGGTCTCGTGTACAGGTTTGGGGTACAGCGCTAGTTACTGTCAGGTCTCATGTGTACAGGTTTGGGGTACAGTGTTAGTTACTGTCAGGTCTCGTGTACAGGTTTGGGGTACAGCGCTAGTTACTGTCAGGTCTCATGTGTACAGGTTTGGGGTACAACGCTAGTTACTGTCAGGTCTCATGTGTACAGGTTTGGGGTACAGCACTAGTTACTGTCAGGTTTCATGTGTACAGGTTTGGGGTACAACGCTAGTTACTGTCAGGTCTCGTGTACAGGTTTGGGGTACAGCGCTAGTTACTGTCAGGTCTCATGTGTACAGGTTTGGAGTACAGGGCTAGTTACTGTCAGGTCTCATGTGTACAGGTTTGGGGTACAGGGCTAGTTACTGTCAGGTCTCGTGTACAGGTTTGGGGTACAGCGCTAGTTACTGTCAGGTCTCATGTGTACAGGTTTGGGGTACAGCGCTAGTTAGTGTCAGGTTTCATGTGTACAGGTTTGGGGTACAGTGTTAGTTACTGTCAGGTCTCATGTGTACAGTTTGGGGTACAGTGTTAGTTACTGTCAGGTCTCATGTGTACAGGTTTGGGGTACAACGCTAGTTACTGTCAGGTTTCCTGTGTACAGGTTTGGGGTACAACGCTAGTTACTGTCAGGTCTCATGTGTACAGATTTTGGGGTACAGCGCTAGTTACTGTCAGGTCTCATGTGTACAGGTTTGGGGTACAACGCTAGTTACTGTCAGGTCTCATGTGTACAGTTTGGGGTACAGTTTTAGTTACTGTCAGGTCTCATGTGTACAGGTTTGGGGTACAGTGTTAGTTACTATCAGGTCTCATGTGTACAGGTTTGGGGTACAGTGTTAGTTACTGTCAGGTCTCATGTGTACAGTTTGGGATACAGCGCTAGTTACTGTCAGGTCTTGTGTACAGGTTTTGGGGTACAGCGCTAGTTACTGTCAGGTCTCGTGTACAGGTTTTGGGGTACAGCACTAGTTACTGTCAGGTTTCATGTTTACAGGTTTTGGGGTACAGGACTAGTTACTGTAAGGTTTCATGTGTACAGGTTTGGGGTGCAGCGCTAGTTACTGTCAGGTTTCCTGTGTACAGGTTTTGGGGTACAGGACTAGTTACTGTAAGGTTTCATGTGTACAGGTTTGGGGTGCAGCGCTAGTTACTGTCAGGTTTCATGTGTACAGGTTTGGGGTACAGCACTAGTTACTGTCAGGTTTCCTGTGTACAGGTTTGGGGTACAGCGCTAGTTACTGTCGCGTCTCATGTGTACAAGTTTGGGGTACAGCGCTAGTTACTGTCAGGTCTCATGTGTACAGGTTTGGGGTACAGCGCTAGTTACTGTCGCGTCTCATGTGTACAAGTTTGGGGTACAGCGCTAGTTACTGTCGCGTCTCATGTGTACAAGTTTGGGGTACAGCGCCAGTTACTGTCAGGTCTCATGTGTACAAGTTTGGGTTACAGCGCTAGTTACTGTCAGGTCTCATGTGTACAGGTTTGGGGTACAGCGCTAGTTACTGTCAGGTCTTGTGTACAGGTTTGGGGTACAGCACTAGTTACTGTCAGGTCTCGTGTACAGGTTTTGGGGTACAGCACTAGTTACTGTCAGGTTTCATGTGTACAGATTTTGGGGTACAGTTTTAGTTACTGTCAGGTCTCATGTGTACAGGTTTGGGGTACAGTGTTAGTTACTATCAGGTCTCATGTGTACAGGTTTGGGGTACAGTGTTAGTTACTGTCAGGTCTCATGTGTACAGTTTGGGATACAGCGCTAGTTACTGTCAGGTCTTGTGTACAGGTTTTGGGGTACAGCGCTAGTTACTGTCAGGTCTCGTGTACAGGTTTAGGGTACGGCGCTAGTTACTGTCAGGTTTCCTGTGTACAGGTTTGGGGTACAGCACTAGTTACTGTCAGGTCTCGTGTAACTGTACAGGTTTGGGGTACAGCACTAGTTACTGTCAGGTCTCGTGTAACTGTACAGGTTTGGGGTACAGCGCTAGTTACTGTCAGGTCTCGTGTACAGGTTTTGGGGTACAGCGCTAGTTACTGTCTGGTCTCGTGTACAAGTTTGGGGTACGGCGCTAGTTACTGTCAGATCTCATGTGCACAGGTTTGGGGTACAGCGCTAGTTACTGTCAGGTTTCCTGTGTACAGGTTTGGGGTACAGCACTAGTTACTGTCAGGTTTCCTGTGTACAGGTTTGGGGTACAGCACTAGTTACTGTCAGGTCTCATGTGTACAGATTTTGGGGTACAGCGCTAGTTACTGTCAGGTCTCATGTGTACAGGTTTGGGGTACAGCGCTAGTTACTGTCAGGTCTCATGTGTACAGGTTTGGGGTAAAGTTCTAGTTACTGTGAGGTTTCATGTGTACAGGTTTGGGGTACAGCGCTAGTTACTGTCAGGTTTCCTGTTTACAGGTTTGGGGTACAGCACTAGTTACTGTGAGGTCTCATGTGTACAGATTTTGGGGTACAGCGCTAGTTATTGTCAGGTCTCATGTGTACAGGTTTGGGGTACAGTGCTAGTTACTGTCAGGTCTCATGTGTACAGATTTTGGGGTACAGTGCTAGTTACTGTCAGGTCTCATATGTACAGGTTTGGGGTACAGCGCTAGTTACTGTCAGGTCTCATATGTACAGGTTTGGGGTACAGCACTAGTTACTGTCAGGTTTCCTGTGTACAGGTTTGGGGTACAGCGCTAGTTACTGTCAGGTCTCGTGTACAGGTTTTGGGGTACAGCACTAGTTACTGTCAGGTTTCATGTTTACAGGTTTTGGGGTACAGGACTAGTTACTGTAAGGTTTCATGTGTACAGGTTTGGGGTGCAGCGCTAGTTACTGTCAGGTTTCATGTGTACAGGTTTGGGGTACAGCACTAGTTACTGTCAGGTTTCCTGTGTACAGGTTTGGGGTACAGCGCTAGTTACTGTCGCGTCTCATGTGTACAAGTTTGGGGTACAGCGCTAGTTACTGTCAGGTCTCATGTGTACAGGTTTGGGGTACAGAGTTAGTTCTGTCAGGTCTCATGTGTACAAGTTTGGGGTACAGCGCTAGTTACTGTCAGGTCTCATGTGTACAGGTTTGGGGTACAGCGCTAGTTACTGTCAGGTCTTGTGTACAGGTTTGGGGTACAGCACTAGTTACTGTCAGGTCTCGTGTACAGGTTTTGGGGTACAGCACTAGTTACTGTCAGGTTTCATGTGTACAGATTTTGGGGTACAGCGCTAGTTACTGTCAGGTTTCATGTGTACAGATTTGGGGTACGGCGCTAGTTACTGTCAGGTTCATGTGTACAGGTTTGGGGTACAACGCTAGTTACTGTCTGGTCTCGTGTACAGGTTTGGGGTACAGCGCTAGTTACTGTCAGGTTTCATGTGTACAGGTTTGGGGTACAGCACTAGTTACTGTCAGGTTCATGTGTACAGGTTTGGGGTACAACGCTAGTTACTGTCTGGTCTTGTGTACAGGTTTGGGGTACAACGCTAGTTACTGTCAAGTTTCCTGTGTACAGGTTTGGGGTACAACGCCAGTTACTGTCAGATCTCGTGTACAGGTTTGGGGTACAGCATTAGTTACTGTCTGGTCTCATGTGTACAGGTTTGGGGTGCAGTGCCAGATACTGTCAGGTTTCATATGTACAGGTTTGGGGTACAGCGCTAGTTACTGTCAGGTCTCATGTGTACAGGTTTGGGGTACAGCGCTAGTTACTGTCAGGTTTCCTGTGTACAGGTTTTGGGGTAAAGCGCTAGTTACTGTCAGGTCTCATGTGTACAGGTTTGGGGTACAGCGCTAGTTACTGTCAGGTTTCCTGTGTACAGGTTTTGGGGTAAAGCGCTAGTTACTGTCAGGTCTCATGTGTACAGCTTTGGGGTACAGCGGCAGTTACTGTCAGGTCTCATGTGTACAGCTTTGGGGTACAATGCTAGTTACTGTCAGGTTTCATGTGTACAGGTTTGGGGTACAGTGCTAGTTACTGTCAGGTCTCGTGTAACTGTACAGGTTTTGGGGTAAAGCGCTAGTTACTGTTTGGTTTCATGTGTACAGGTTTGGGGTACAGCGCTAGTTACTGTCAGGTCTCGTGTAACTGTACAGGTTTGGGGTACAGCGCTAGTTACTGTCAAGTTTCCTGTATACAGGTTTGGGGTACAGCGCTAGTTACTGTCAGGTCTCGTGTGTACAGGTTTGGGGTACAACGCTAGTTACTGTCTGGTCTCATGTGTACAGGTTTGGGGTACAGCGCTAGTTACTGTCAGGTCTCGTGTACAGGTTTGGGGTACAACGCTAGTTACTTTCTGGTCTCGTGTACAAGTTTGGGGTACGGCGCTAGTTACTGTCAGATCTCATGTGCACAGGTTTGGGGTGCAGCGCTAGTTACTGTCAGGTTTCCTGTGTACAGGTTTGGGGTACAGCGCTAGTTACTGTCAGGTTTCATGAGTACAGGTTTGGGGTACAGCGCTAGTTACTGTCAGGTCTCATGTGTACAGGTTTGGGGTACAGGGCTAGTTACTGTCAGGTCTCATGAGTACAGGTTTGGGGTACAGCACTAGATACTGTCAGATTTCATGAGTACAGGTTTGGGGTACAGCGCTAGTTACTGTCAGGTCTCATGTGTACAGGTTTGCGGTACAGGGCTAGTTACTGTCAAGTTTCATGAGTACAGGTTTGGGGTACAGCGCTAGTTACTGTCAGGTCTCATGTGTACAGGTTTGGGGTACAGGGCTAGTTACTGTCAGGTCTCATGTGTACAGGTTTGGGGTACAGGGCTAGTTACTGTCAGGTCTCATGAGTACAGGTTTGGGGTACAGCACTAGTTACTGTCAGGTTTCATGAGTACAGGTTTGGGGTACAGCGCTAGTTACTGTCAGGTCTCATGTGTACAGGTTTGGGGTACAGGGCTAGTTACTGTCAGGTTTCATGAGTACAGGTTTGGGGTACAGCGCTAGTTACTGTCAGGTTTCATGAGTACAGGTTTGGGGTACAGCGCTAGTTACTGTCAGGTCTCATGTGTACAGGTTTGGGGTACAGCACTAGTTACTGTCAGGTCTCATGTGTACAGGTTTGGGGTACAACACTAGTTACTGTCAGGTCTCATGTGTACAGGTTTGGGGTACGGAGTTAGTTACTGTCAGGTCTCATGTGTGCAGGTTTGGGGGCAACGCTAGTTACTGTCAGGTTCATGTGTACAGGTTTGGGGTACAGCGCTAGTTACTGTCAGGTTCATGTGTACAGGTTTGGGGTACGGCGCTAGTTACTGTCAGGTTCATGTGTGCAGGTTTGGGGGCAACGCTAGTTACTGTCAGGTTCATGTGTACAGGTTTGGGGTACAACGCTAGTTACTGTCAGGTTCATGTGTACAGGTTTGGGGTACAGCGCTAGTTACTGTCAGGTCTCGTGTACAGGTTTGGGGTACAGCGCTAGTTACTGTCAGGTCTCATGTGTACAGGTTTGGGGTACAGCGCTAGTTACTGTCAGGTCTCATGTGTACATGTTTGGGGTACAGTGCTAGTTACTATCAGGTTTCCTGTGTACAAGTTTGGGGTACAACGCTAGTTACTGTCTGGTCTCATGTGTACAGGTTTGGGGTACAGCGCTAGTTACTGTCAGGTTTCATGTGTACAGGTTTGGGGTACAACGCTAGTTACTGTCTGGTGTCATGTGTACAAATTTGGGGTACAGCGCTAGTTATTGTCAGTAACTTACGCTGTACCCCAAACCTGTACACATGAAACCTGACAGTAACTAGCGCCGTACCATAAACCTGTACACATGAGACCAGACAGTAACTAGTGTTGTACCCCAAACCTGTACACATGAGACCAGACAGTAACTAGTGTTGTACCCCAAATCTGTACACATGAAACCTGACAATAACTAGCGCTGTACCCCAAAATCTGTACACATGAAACCTGACAGTAACTAGCGCTGTACCCCAAACCTGTACACAGGAAACCTGACAGTAACTAGCACTGTACCCCAAACATGTACACATGAAACCTGACAGTAACTAGCGCTGTACCCCAAACCTGTACACATGAGACCTGACAGTAACTAGCGCTGTACCCCAAACCTGTACACATGAAACCTGACAGTAACTAGCGCTGTACCCCAAACCTGTACACATGAGACCTGACAGTAACTAGCGCTGTACCCCAAACCTGTACACATGAAACCTGACAGTAACTAGCGCTGTACCCCAAACCTGTACACATGAGACCTGACAGTAACTAGCGCTGTACCCCAAACATGTACACATGAGACCTGACAGTAACTAGTGCTGTACCCCAAACCTGTACACATGAAGCCTGACAGTAACTAGCGCTGTACCCCAAACCTGTACACATTAAACCTGACAGTAACTAGCGCTGTACCCCAAACATGTACACATGAGACCTGACAGTAACTAGCGCTGTACCCCAAACCTGTACACATGAAACCTGACAGTAACTAGCGCTGTACCCCAAACCTGTACACATGAGACCTGACAGTAACTAGCGCTGTACCCCAAACCTGTACACAAGAAACCAGACAGTAAATAGCGATGTACCCCAAACCTGTACACATGAAACCTGTCTGGTTTCATGTGTACAGGTTTGGGGTACAGCGCTAGTTACTGTCAGGTCTCGTGTAACTGTACAGGTTTGGGGTACAGCGCTAGTTACTGTCAGGTCTCATGTGTACAGGTTTGGGGTACAGCGCTAGTTACTGTCAGGTCTCATGTGTACAGGTTTGGGGTACAGCGTTAGTTACTGTCAGGTCTCATGTGTGCAGATTTTGGGGTACAGCGCTAGTTATTGTCAGGTCTCATGTGTACAGGTTTGGGGTACAGTGCTAGCTACTGTCAGGTCTCATGTGTACAGATTTTGGGGTACAGCGCTAGTTATTGTCAGGTCTCATGTGTACAGGTTTAGGGTACGGCGCTAGTTACTGTCAAGTTTCATGTGTACAGGTTTGGGGTACAGCGCTAGTTACTGTCAGGTTTCCTGTGTACAGGTTTGGGGTACAGCGTCAGTTACTGTCAGGTCTCATGTGTACAGGTTTGGGGTACAGCGCTAGTTACTGTCAGGTCTCATGTGTATAGGTTTGGGGTACAGCGCTAGTTACTGTCAGGTCTCATGTGTACAGGTTTGGGGTACAGCGCTAGTTACTGTCAGGTCTCATGTGTACAGGTTTGGGGTACAGCGCTAGTTACTGTCAGGTCTCATGTGTACAGGTTTGGGGTACAGCGTTAGTTACTGTCAGGTCTCATGTGTACAGATTTTGGGGTACAGCGCTAGTTATTGTCAGGTCTCATGTGTACAGGTTTGGGGTACAGTGCTAGCTACTGTCAGGTCTCATGTGTACAGATTTTGGGGTACAGCGCTAGTTATTGTCAGGTCTCATGTGTACAGGTTTAGGGTACGGCGCTAGTTACTGTCAGGTTTCATGTGTACAGGTTTGGGGTACAGCGCTAGTTACTGTCAGGTTTCCTGTGTACAGGTTTGGGGTACAGCGTTAGTTACTGCCAGGTCTCATGTGTACAGGTTTGGGGTGCAGCGCCAGTTACTGTCAGGTCTCATGTGTACAGGTTTGGGGTACAGCGCTAGTTACTGTCAGGTCTCATGTGTACAGGTTTGGGGTACAGCGCTAGTTACTGTCAGGTCTCATGTGTGCAGGTTTGGGGTACAGAGTTAGTTACTGTCAGGTCTCATGTGTACAGGTTTGGGGTACAGCGCCAGTTACTGTCAGGTCTCATGTGTACAGGTTTGGGGTACAGCGCTAGTTACTGTCAGGTCTCATGTGTACAGGTTTGGGGTACAGCGCTAGTTACTGTCAGGTCTCATGTGTACAGGTTTGGGGTACAGCGCTAGTTACTGTCAGGTCTCATGTGTACAGGTTTGCGGTACAGTGTTAGTTGCTGTCAGGTTTCCAGTGTACAGGTTTGCGGTACAGCGTTAGTTACTGTCAGGTCTCATGTGTGCAGGTTTGGGGTACAGCACTGGTTACTGTCAGGTCTCATGTGTACAGATTTTGGGGTACAGTGCTAGTTACTGTCAGGTCTCATATGTACAGGTTTGGGGTACAGCGCTAGTTACTGTCAGGTCTCATATGTACAGGTTTGGGGTACAGCACTAGTTACTGTCAGGTTTCCTGTGTACAGGTTTGGGGTAAAGCGCTAGTTACTGTCAGGTCTCGTGTACAGGTTTTGGGGTACAGCACTAGTTACTGTCAGGTTTCATGTTTACAGGTTTTGGGGTACAGGACTAGTTACTGTAAGGTTTCATGTGTACAGGTTTGGGGTGCAGCGCTAGTTACTGTCAGGTTTCCTGTGTACAGGTTTTGGGGTACAGGACTAGTTACTGTAAGGTTTCATGTGTACAGGTTTGGGGTGCAGCGCTAGTTACTGTCATGTTTCATGTGTACAGGTTTGGGGTACAGCACTAGTTACTGTCAGGTTTCCTGTGTACAGGTTTGGGGTACAGCGCTAGTTACTGTCGCGTCTCATGTGTACAAGTTTGGGGTACAGCGCTAGTTACTGTCAGGTCTCATGTGTACAGGTTTGGGGTACAGAGTTAGTTCTGTCAGGTCTCATGTGTACAAGTTTGGGGTACAGCGCTAGTTACTGTCAGGTCTCATGTGTACAGGTTTGGGGTACAGCGCTAGTTACTGTCAGGTCTTGTGTACAGGTTTGGGGTACAGGGCTAGTTACTGTCAGGTCTCGTGTACAGGTTTTGGGGTACAGCACTAGTTACTGTCAGGTTTCATGTGTACAGATTTTGGGGTACAGCGCTAGTTACTGTCAGGTTTCATGTGTACAGATTTGGGGTACGGCGCTAGTTACTGTCAGGTTCATGTGTACAGGTTTGGGGTACAACGCTAGTTACTGTCTGGTCTCGTGTACAGGTTTGGGGTACAGCGCTAGTTACTGTCAGGTTTCATGTGTACAGGTTTGGGGTACAGCACTAGTTACTGTCAGGTTCATGTGTACAGGTTTGGGGTACAACGCTAGTTACTGTCTGGTCTTGTGTACAGGTTTGGGGTACAACGCTAGTTACTGTCAAGTTTCCTGTGTACAGGTTTGGGGTACAACGCCAGTTACTGTCAGGTCTCGTGTACAGGTTTGGGGTACAGCATTAGTTACTGTCTGGTCTCATGTGTACAGGTTTGGGGTGCAGTGCCAGATACTGTCAGGTTTCATATGTACAGGTTTGGGGTACAGCGCTAGTTACTGTCAGGTCTCATGTGTACAGGTTTGGGGTACAGCGCTAGTTACTGTCAGGTTTCCTGTGTACAGGTTTTGGGGTAAAGCGCTAGTTACTGTCAGGTCTCATGTGTACAGCTTTGGGGTACAGCGGCAGTTACTGTCAGGTCTCATGTGTACAGGTTTGGGGTACAATGCTAGTTACTGTCAGGTTTCATGTGTACAGGTTTGGGGTACAGTGCTAGTTACTGTCAGGTCTCGTGTAACTGTACAGGTTTTGGGGTAAAGCGCTAGTTACTGTTTGGTTTCATGTGTACAGGTTTGGGGTACAGCGCTAGTTACTGTCAGGTCTCGTGTAACTGTACAGGTTTGGGGTACAGCGCTAGTTACTGTCAAGTTTCCTGTGTACAGGTTTGGGGTACAGCGCTAGTTACTGTCAGGTCTCGTGTGTACAGGTTTGGGGTACAACGCTAGTTACTGTCTGGTCTCATGTGTACAGGTTTGGGGTACAGCGCTAGTTACTGTCAGGTCTCGTGTACAGGTTTGGGGTACAACGCTAGTTACTGTCAGATCTCATGTGCACAGGTTTGGGGTGCAGCGCTAGTTACTGTCAGGTTTCCTGTGTACAGGTTTGGGGTACAGCGCTAGTTACTGTCAGGTTTCATGAGTACAGGTTTGGGGTACAGCGCTAGTTACTGTCAGGTCTCATGTGTACAGGTTTGGGGTACAGGGCTAGTTACTGTCAGGTCTCATGAGTACAGGTTTGGGGTACAGCACTAGATACTGTCAGATTTCATGAGTACAGGTTTGGGGTACAGCGCTAGTTACTGTCAGGTCTCATGTGTACAGGTTTGCGGTACAGGGCTAGTTACTGTCAAGTTTCATGAGTACAGGTTTGGGGTACAGCGCTAGTTACTGTCAGGTCTCATGTGTACAGGTTTGGGGTACAGGGCTAGTTACTGTCAGGTCTCATGTGTACAGGTTTGGGGTACAGGGCTAGTTACTGTCAGGTCTCATGAGTACAGGTTTGGGGTACAGCACTAGTTACTGTCAGGTTTCATGAGTACAGGTTTGGGGTACAGCGCTAGTTACTGTCAGGTCTCATGTGTACAGGTTTGGGGTACAGGGCTAGTTACTGTCAGGTTTCATGAGTACAGGTTTGGGGTACAGCGCTAGTTACTGTCAGGTTTCATGAGTACAGGTTTGGGGTACAGCGCTAGTTACTGTCAGGTCTCATGTGTACAGGTTTGGGGTACAGCACTAGTTACTGTCAGGTCTCATGTGTACAGGTTTGGGGTACAACACTAGTTACTGTCAGGTCTCATGTGTACAGGTTTGGGGTACAGAGTTAGTTACTGTCAGGTCTCATGTGTGCAGGTTTGGGGGCAACGCTAGTTACTGTCAGGTTCATGTGTACAGGTTTGGGGTACAGCGCTAGTTACTGTCAGGTTCATGTGTACAGGTTTGGGGTACGGCGCTAGTTACTGTCAGGTTCATGTGTGCATGTTTGGGGGCAACGCTAGTTACTGTCAGGTTCATGTGTACAGGTTTGGGGTACAACGCTAGTTACTGTCAGGTTCAGGTTCTCAGGTACAGGTTTGGGGTACAGCGCTAGTTACTGTCAGGTCTCGTGTACAGGTTTGGGATACAGCGCTAGTTACTGTCAGGTCTCATGTGTACAGGTTTGGGGTACAACGCTAGTTATTGTCAGGTCTCATGTGTACAGGTTTGGGGTACAGTGCTAGTTACTGTCAGGTTTGGGGTACAGCGCTAGTTACTGTCAGGTCTCATGTGTACATGTTTGGGGTACAGTGCTAGTTACTATCAGGTTTCATGAGTACAGGTTTGGGGTACAGCGCTAGTTACTGTCAGGTCTCATGTGTACAGGTTTGGGGTACAGGGCTAGTTACTGTCAGGTCTCATGTGTACAGGTTTGGGGTACAGGGCTAGTTACTGTCAGGTCTCATGAGTACAGGTTTGGGGTACAGCACTAGTTACTGTCAGGTTTCATGAGTACAGGTTTGGGGTACAGCGCTAGTTACTGTCAGGTCTCATGTGTACAGGTTTGGGGTACAGGGCTAGTTACTGTCAGGTTTCATGAGTACAGGTTTGGGGTACAGCGCTAGTTACTGTCAGGTTTCATGAGTACAGGTTTGGGGTACAGCGCTAGTTACTGTCAGGTCTCATGTGTACAGGTTTGGGGTACAGCACTAGTTACTGTCAGGTCTCATGTGTACAGGTTTGGGGTACAACACTAGTTACTGTCAGGTCTCATGTGTACAGGTTTGGGGTACAGAGTTAGTTACTGTCAGGTCTCATGTGTGCAGGTTTGGGGGCAACGCTAGTTACTGTCAGGTTCATGTGTACAGGTTTGGGGTACAGCGCTAGTTACTGTCAGGTTCATGTGTACAGGTTTGGGGTACGGCGCTAGTTACTGTCAGGTTCATGTGTGCAGGTTTGGGGGCAACGCTAGTTACTGTCAGGTTCATGTGTACAGGTTTGGGGTACAACGCTAGTTACTGTCAGGTTCATGTGTACAGGTTTGGGGTACAGCGCTAGTTACTGTCAGGTCTCGTGTACAGGTTTGGGATACAGCGCTAGTTACTGTCAGGTCTCATGTGTACAGGTTTGGGGTACAACGCTAGTTATTGTCAGGTCTCATGTGTACAGGTTTGGGGTACAGTGCTAGTTACTGTCAGGTTTGGGGTACAGCGCTAGTTACTGTCAGGTCTCATGTGTACATGTTTGGGGTACAGTGCTAGTTACTATCAGGTTTCCTGTGTACAAGTTTGGGGTACAACGCTAGTTACTGTCTGGTCTCATGTGTACAGGTTTGGGGTACAGCGCTAGTTACTGTCAGGTTTCATGTGTACAGGTTTGGGGTACAACGCTAGTTACTGTCTGGTGTCATGTGTACAAATTTGGGGTACAGCGCTAGTTATTGTCAGTAACTTACGCTGTACCCCAAACCTGTACACATGAAACCTGACAGTAACTAGCGCCGTACCATAAACCTGTACACATGAGACCAGACAGTAACTAGTGTTGTACCCCAAACCTGTACACATGAGACCAGACAGTAACTAGTGTTGTACCCCAAATCTGTACACATGAAACCTGACAATAACTAGCGCTGTACCCCAAAATCTGTACACATGAAACCTGACAGTAACTAGCGCTGTACCCCAAACCTGTACACATGAGACCTGACAGTAACTAACACTGTACCCCAAACCTGTACACAGGAAACCTGACAGTAACTAGCACTGTACCCCAAACATGTACACATGAAACCTGACAGTAACTAGCGCTGTACCCCAAACCTGTACACATGAGACCTGACAGTAACTAGCGCTGTACCCCAAACCTGTACACATGAAACCTGACAGTAACTAGCGCTGTACCCCAAACCTGTACACATGAAACCTGACAGTAACTAGCGCTGTACCCCAAACCTGTACACATGAAACCTGACAGTAACTAGCGCTGTACCCCAAACCTGTACACATGAGACCTGACAGTAACTAGCGCTGTACCCCAAACATGTACACATGAGACCTGACAGTAACTAGTGCTGTACCCCAAACCTGTACACATGAAACCTGACAGTAACTAGCGCTGTACCCCAAACCTGTACACATTAAACCTGACAGTAACTAGCGCTGTACCCCAAACATGTACACATGAGACCTGACAGTAACTAGCGCTGTACCCCAAACCTGTACACATGAAACCTGACAGTAACTAGCGCTGTACCCCAAACCTGTACACATGAGACCTGACAGTAACTAGCGCTGTACCCCAAACCTGTACACATGAAACCAGACAGTAAATAGCGATGTACCCCAAACCTGTACACATGAAACCTGTCTGGTTTCATGTGTACAGGTTTGGGGTACAGCGCTAGTTACTGTCAGGTCTCGTGTAACTGTACAGGTTTGGGGTACAGCGCTAGTTACTGTCAGGTCTCATGTGTACAGGTTTGGGGTACAGCGCTAGTTACTGTCAGGTCTCATGTGTACAGGTTTGGGGTACAGCGTTAGTTACTGTCAGGTCTCATGTGTGCAGATTTTGGGGTACAGCGCTAGTTATTGTCAGGTCTCATGTGTACAGGTTTGGGGTACAGTGCTAGCTACTGTCAGGTCTCATGTGTACAGATTTTGGGGTACAGCGCTAGTTATTGTCAGGTCTCATGTGTACAGGTTTAGGGTACGGCGCTAGTTACTGTCAAGTTTCATGTGTACAGGTTTGGGGTACAGCGCTAGTTACTGTCAGGTTTCCTGTGTACAGGTTTGGGGTACAGCGTCAGTTACTGTCAGGTCTCATGTGTACAGGTTTGGGGTACAGCGCTAGTTACTGTCAGGTCTCATGTGTACAGGTTTGGGGTACAGCGCTAGTTACTGTCAGGTCTCATGTGTACAGGTTTGGGGTACAGCGCTAGTTACTGTCAGGTCTCATGTGTACAGGTTTGGGGTACAGCGCTAGTTACTGTCAGGTCTCATGTGTACAGGTTTGGGGTACAGCGTTAGTTACTGTCAGGTCTCATGTGTACAGATTTTGGGGTACAGCGCTAGTTATTGTCAGGTCTCATGTGTACAGGTTTGGGGTACAGTGCTAGCTACTGTCAGGTCTCATGTGTACAGATTTTGGGGTACAGCGCTAGTTATTGTCAGGTCTCATGTGTACAGGTTTAGGGTACGGCGCTAGTTACTGTCAGGTTTCATGTGTACAGGTTTGGGGTACAGCGCTAGTTACTGTCAGGTTTCCTGTGTACAGGTTTGGGGTACAGCGTTAGTTACTGCCAGGTCTCATGTGTACAGGTTTGGGGTGCAGCGCCAGTTACTGTCAGGTCTCATGTGTACAGGTTTGGGGTACAGCGCTAGTTACTGTCAGGTCTCATGTGTACAGGTTTGGGGTACAGCGCTAGTTACTGTCAGGTCTCATGTGTGCAGGTTTGGGGTACAGAGTTAGTTACTGTCAGGTCTCATGTGTACAGGTTTGGGGTACAGCGCTAGTTACTGTCAGGTCTCATGTGTACAGGTTTGGGGTACAGCGCTAGTTACTGTCAGGTCTCATGTGTACAGGTTTGGGGTACAGCGCTAGTTACTGTCAGGTCTCATGTGTACAGGTTTGGGGTACAACACTTGTTACTGTCAGGTCTCATGTGTACAGGTTTGGGGTACAGCGCTAGTTACTGTCAGGTCTCATGTGTACAGGTTTGCGGTACAGTGTTAGTTACTGTCAGGTTTCCAGTGTACAGGTTTGCGGTACAGCGTTAGTTACTGTCAGGTCTCATGTGTGCAGGTTTGGGGTACAGCACTGGTTACTGTCAGGTCTCATGTGTACAGGTTTGGGGTACAGCACTAGTTACTGTCAGGTCTCATGTGTACAGGTTTGGGGTACAGCACTAGTTACTGTCAGGTCTCATGTGTACAGGTTTGGGGTACAGGGCTAGTTACTGTCAGGTCTCATGTGTACAGGTTTGGGGTACAGCGCTAGTTACTGTCAGGTCTCATGTGTACAGGTTTGGGGTACAGCGCTAGTTACTGTCAGGTCTCATGTGTACAGGTTTGGGGTACAACACTAGTTACTGTCAGGTCTCATGTGTACAGGTTTGGGGTACAGCGCTAGTTACTGTCAGGTCTCATGTGTACAAGTTTGGGGTACAGCACTAGTTACTGTCAGGTCTCATGTGTACAGGTTTGGGGTACAGCGCCAGTTACTGTCAGGTTTCATGTGTACAGGTTTGGGGTACAGGGCTAGTTACTGTCAGGTCTCATGTGTACAGGTTTGGGGTACAGCGCTAGTTACTGTCAGGTCTCATGTGTACAGGTTTGGGGTACAGCGCTAGTTACTGTCAGGTCTCATGTGTACAGGTTTGGGGTACAGCGCTAGTTACTGTCAGGTCTCATGTGTACAGGTTTGGGGTACAGCGCTAGTTACTGTCAGGTCTCATGTGTACAGGTTTGGGGTACAGCGCTAGTTACTGTCAGGTCTCATGTGTACAGGTTTGGGGTACAGCGCTAGTTACTGTCAGGTCTCATGTGTACAGGTTTGGGGTACAGCGCTAGTTACTGTCAGGTTTCATGTGTACAGGTTTGGGGTACAGCGCCAGTTACTGTCAGGTTTCATGTGTACAGGTTTGGGGTACAGCGCTATTTACTGTCAGGTTTCATGTGTACAGGTTTGGGGTACAGCGCTAGTTACTGTCAGGTCTCATGTGTACAGGTTTGGGGTACAGCACTAGTTACTGTCAGGTTTCATGTGTACAGGTTTGGGGTACAGCGCTAGTTACTGTCAGGTCTCATGTGTACAGGTTTGGGGTACAGCGCCAGTTACTGTCAGGTTTCATGTGTACAGGTTTGGGGTACAGCGCTATTTACTGTCAGGTTTCATGTGTACAGGTTTGGGGTACTGCGCTAGTTACTGTCAGGTCTCATGTGTACAGGTTTGGGGTACAGCACTAGTTACTGTCAGGTTTCATGTGTACAGGTTTGGGGTACAGCGCTAGTTACTGTCAGGTCTCATGTGTACAGGTTTGGGGTACAGCGCCAGTTACTGTCAGGTCTCAAGTGTACAGGTTTGGGGTACAGCACTAGTTACTGTCAGGTTTCATGTGTACAGGTTTGGGGTACAGCGCTAGTTACTGTCAGGTCTCATGTGTACAGGTTTGGGGTACAGCACTAGTTACTGTCAGGTTTCATGTGTACAGGTTTGGGGTACTGCGCTAGTTACTGTCAGGTCTCATGTGTACAGGTTTGGGGTACAGCACTAGTTACTGTCAGGTTTCATGTGTACAGGTTTGGGGTACAGCGCTAGTTACTGTCAGGTCTCATGTGTACAGGTTTGGGGTACAGCGCCAGTTACTGTCAGGTCTCAAGTGTACAGGTTTGGGGTACAGCGCTAGTTACTGTCAGGTTTCATGTGTACAGGTTTGGGGTACAGCGCCAGTTACTGTCAGGTTTCATGTGTACAGGTTTGGGGTACAGCGCTATTTACTGTCAGGTTTCATGTGTACAGGTTTGGGGTACAGCGCTAGTTACTGTCAGGTCTCATGTGTACAGGTTTGGGGTACAGCACTAGTTACTGTCAGGTTTCATGTGTACAGGTTTGGGGTACAGCGCTAGTTACTGTCAGGTCTCATGTGTACAGGTTTGGGGTACAGCGCCAGTTACTGTCAGGTTTCATGTGTACAGGTTTGGGGTACAGCGCTATTTACTGTCAGGTTTCATGTGTACAGGTTTGGGGTACTGCGCTAGTTACTGTCAGGTCTCATGTGTACAGGTTTGGGGTACAGCACTAGTTACTGTCAGGTTTCATGTGTACAGGTTTGGGGTACAGCGCTAGTTACTGTCAGGTCTCATGTGTACAGGTTTGGGGTACAGCGCCAGTTACTGTCAGGTCTCAAGTGTACAGGTTTGGGGTACAGCGCTAGTTACTGTCAGGTTTCATGTGTACAGGTTTTGGGTTCAGTGTCAGTTACTGTCAGGTTTCATGTGTACAGGTTTTGGGTTCAGTGCCAGTTACTGTCAGGTTTCATGTGTACAGGTTTTGGGTTCAGTGCCAGTTACTGTGAGGTCTCGTGTACAGGTTTGGGGTGCAGCGCTAGTTACTATCAGGTTTCATGTGTAGAGGTTTGGGGTGCAGCGCTAGTTACTGTCAGGTCTCATGTGTACAGGTTTGGGGTACAGGGCTAGTTACTGTCAGGTCTCATGTGTACAGGTTTTGGGGTACAGGGCTAGTTACTGTCAGGTCTCATGTGTACAGGTTTTGGGGTACAGGGCTAGTTACTGTAAGGTTTCATGTTTACAGGTTTTGGGGTAAAGCTCTAGTTACTGTGAGGTTTCATGTACAGGTTTTAGGTTCAGTGCCAGTTACTGTCAGGTTTCCTGTGTACAGTTTTTGGGTGCAGCGCCAGTTATTGTCAGGTTTTCTGTGTACAGGTTTGGGGAACAGCGCTAGTTACTGTCAGGTCTCGTGTACAGGTTTGGGGTGCAGTGCTAGTTACTGTCAGGTCTCATGTGTAGAGGTTTGGGGTGCAGCGCTAGTTACTGTCTTGTGTCGTAAGAAGGCTGTAACTGATACATAAAAAAACAAATCACATTAAGGGAGTAAACATAATAGGCAGTGATGCCATTAACTTATAATAAAACACAAAGTGCACATTCTGTGGGCCAGATGGCTACACACGCCCCCTAGCAACCTTCTGGCACAAATCATTCTGGAATATGCATAGCCCTGTGTTACCGACAGGAACTACATTTCCCATAGATCTGCAGGAACCCTCCCCCCTCCTCCTCCCCTCTGCTCAGAGCATCATCCTCCCATTACTGGCTTCACTACCAAGCAATTGATCCTCTGACAAGGCTGTCACCAGGGATGTGAGCCGCTGCCGCAGGAAGGTACCAAAAACCAATCATGCCAGGAGAGGGGGCAGCAGGACTCACCTTGTAGCACCCAGCCTGGTTCTTCCCATTGCATCCCCGGCAAGGAGACAGGTCTGTAAGAGAGATGCTCAGAGCTGAGATGGTCCCAGCTGGTTGATGAACTGATGGAGACGAGCCAGAAGCAAGGCACACAGTACACAGTAGCATCAGTCCCCATACACAGCCAGTGCTGATAATACACAGGTACACAGCCAGCTGAGAGGTGCCAGTCCTGTTAATACACAGGTAAACAGCCAAGTAGAGAGATGTGCCAGTCCTGTTAACACATAGGTAAACAGTCAAGTAGGGAGATGTGCCAGTCCTGATTATATACAGGTATAAAGTCAAGTAGAGAGATGTGCCAGTCCTGATTATATACATGTATACAGTCAAGTAGAGAGATGTGCCAGTCCTGATTATAAACAGTTACATAGCCAGCTGAGAGGTTCCAGTCCTGTTAACACACAGGTAAACAGCCCAGTAGAGAGAAGTACCACTCCTGATTATATACATGTATACAGCCAGCATAGAGAGGTGTCAGTCCTGATAATATACAGGTAAACAGTCAGCATAGAGAGGTGCCAGTCCTGATAATAAACAGGTAGACAGCCCAGCAGAGAGAGGTGCCAGTCCTGATAATAAACAGGTAGACAGCCCAGCAGAGAGAGGTGCCAGTCCTGATAATAAACAGGTAGACAGCCCAGCAGAGAGAGGTGCCAGTCCTGATAATAAACAGTTATACAGTCAGCAGAGAGAGGTACCACTCATTATATACATATATACAGGCAGCATAGAGAAGTGCCAATCCTGATAATCTAGAGGCACACAGTCAGCATAGAGAGGTGCCAGTCTTGATCATAAACAGGCAGACAGCCCAGCAGAGAGAGACGCCAGTCTTGATAATAAACAGTTATACAGTCAACAGAGAGAGACGCCAGTCCTGATAATATAGAGGTACACAGTCAGCCTAGAGAGGTGCCAGTCCTGATAATAAATAAGTAGACAGCCCAGCAGAGAGAGGTGCAAGTCCTGATAATAAATAGTTATACAGTCAGCAGAGAGAGGTGCAAGTCCTGATAATAAATAGTTATACAGTCAGCAGAGAGAGGAGCAAGTCCTGATAATAAACAGTTATATTGTCAGCAGAGAGAGGTGTCATTCCATATAATAAACAGTTATACAGTGAGCAGAGAGAGGTGCAAGTCCTGATAATAAACAGTTATACCGTCAGCAGAGAGAGGTGTCAGTCCTAATAATAAATAGTTATATTGTCAGCAGAGAGAGGTGTCATTCCATATAATAAACAGTTATACAGTGAGCAGAGAGAGGTGCCAGTCCTGATAATAAACAGTTATACAGTCAGCAGAGAGAGGTGCCATTCCTGATAATAAACAGTTATATTGTCAGCAGAGAGAGGTGTCATTCCATATAATAAACAGTTATACAGTGAGCAGAGAGAGGTGCCAGTCCTGATAATAAGCAGTTATACAGTCAGCAGAGAGAGGTGCCAGTCCTGATAGTAAACAGTTATACTGCCAGCAGAGAGAGGTGCCAGTCCTGATAATAAACAGTTAAACCCCCAGCAGAGAGAATAGTCAGTCCTGATAATAAATAGTTATACCGTCAGCAGAGAGAGTTGACAGTCCTTATAATAAACAGTTATACAGTCAGTAGAGAGAGGTGCCAGTCCTGATAGTAAACAGTTATACCGTCAGCAGAGAGAGGTGTCAGTCCTAATAATAAATAGTTATATTGTCAGCAGAGAGAGGTGTCATTCCATATAATAAACAGTTATACAAGGAGCAGAGAGAGGTGCCAGTCCTGATAATAAACAGTTATACAGTCAGCAGAGAGAGGTGCCAGTCCTGATAGTAAACAGTTATACTGCCAGCAGAGAGAGGTGCCAGTCCTGATAATAAACAGTTAAACCCCCAGCAGAGAGAATAGCCAGTCCTGATAATAAATAGTTATACCGTCAGCAGAGAGAGGTGACAGTCCTTATAATAAACAGTTATACAGTCAGTAGAGAGAGGTGCCAGTCCTGATAGTAAACAGTTATACCGTCAGCAGAGAGAGGTGCCAGTTTTGAGATAAATAGCCCAGCCGAGAGAGTTGTCAGGTATGTAACCCAGGAAAAAAAGGTGCCTATAATGACACATTTATAAAGGGGGTTTCAGTCCTGTTCTAAATTGCCCACAGAGAAATGCCAGTTCTATAATATACGTGCCAGCCCTACGAAATATAGACTGAGATGCATGCCCTGTAATACACAGCCATACAGAGAGGTTCCACCACTGATATAAAACTAACGTGGATTTTGCTGTAAGATGGAGCCTGTGACATATGCCATTGCCAGCTGTTTTCTGCTGTTCATGCTGCCCTCCATTTTGCCCAGCGCTGGTCAGGTGGCCATCAGAATTCCCTTAAAGAACTCTCCACATCCAGGCACTGTTGTGGGGCATCGAACTAAGCGCTCAGTGGAAGAGACAGGGGACAACAGTAATTTCATAGATATGATAGACAATCTGAGGGGAAAATCGGGTCAAGGATATTACGTAGAAATGACGGTTGGCACTCCTCAGCAGATGGTAAGTATTGCCCTCATCATTCACCAATGTCACTGAACTGGGGAAGCTGCTGCTTGTTGTTATGATAACATGGAATCATCAGCTTTAAAATATGTATTACTTTTATTTATTTATTATCAACATTTTCAGTTACACATGTGCGTTTTACAGAACTGTAAAACGGGAGGTAACGTGTTCTTATATTGGCAATAACATTCTATCACATGATGTGTCACACTTGTAGCTAGCAGTGTGGGTGGTACTCAGGGGCACAATTGCACGTCACCTGCTTATCAAAGTGAGATTCTTCATATAAACTAGGTACAAACTTTATCATTTGGGTTGTTAGTGGTAGAAACACAGAGCAGTCACAATTAAAATATGCGTGAGAGCATGTCTGTTTTAAATAGAAGCATTTTTTGCGATATAATTGTATCAACAAAAATGCTCCCAGTAAAAGCTATTGCTGCTTCATAGACATATGTGCATATGCTACTCATGCTTCATGCACCAGCATTCACATATTGTACCACAAACTAATGGCACAAACTGAATCACTGGTTACATTATACACACCATTGCTGGATTAGGGCTAGATTATGAGTGGCGAGCTAATTGCAGCGTACAAGCGATATAGTCTAAATATGTATATGTATGTATATACATGTTTATATATGTGTACATATGTATTTATATGTGTACATATGTATTTATTAATTTTTATGTGTACTGTGACAGATCCCATGGTTTTGTTATAGAAGGCATATGTGAGGAAAAGGGTTCTGTCACATAGTTCGATTACTTTAGGTTCCAGTCCAGGATTTGCAGCTAATTAGTTTCTTAGATACTGCAGCAGTGCACAGGTGTGTAATCATGCTGCTAAAAAGCCTAAGACTGAGTTAGTTCAGGGCCTTCACTTCCTCACTGCAAGAAAGAGGAGCAACTGTCTGATGTTTAAATGCCCTATACATTAAGGTAAAAATCTTTTGCCTTTAACTTTGTTTATGTTAGTTTTATCAGTTCTAGACTAGCTGAATGACACTAGTTAGACACTGTTGTTGTATGTTAAGTTAGTGCCTAGATGGCCAGGATTTTGTTTTATATTTTGCTACTGTTTTCATTTGAATTGCCTGTCACATGCAAAATAAACAGGCAGACTGTCGCTTGAACTCCATTACTGTGTGGGTGGATACTTATTCCCTAAAAGACTGTGTGGCAGTCTAAAGTCCCAAGACAGGAAACAAGAGGAATCCTGTCACATATGGTGGAGAATACGGGCAAGCTGCACAGAAGGTCTGAGGACATAAGTGTTTCCTCTGTTAATAAAATGGAGAACTTTTTTAAAGTGATACTGCACTCCACAGCCGTCCAACAAGAGGCAAATGTGAAAACCACTGAGTCTATTGCTGCCTTACAACAGTTGGTCCTGGTCCAGGCGGAGGGGGTTGCTGCACTAAGACTCAGAAGGATAGCACAGAAGCTCTTATGCGACATATGGGGACTGCGCAAGCAGAAGCAAGTCAGCTAGTTCTGGCTGAACAGTGGAAAGCCACTCTGACTGTACAACAGGAGCTCCGGTCTTTGTCAGAGAGACTTGAAGGAACTGCTGAGGCAATAACCCCGGGAGCCAAGCGATGAGATAGAGGCGTATTTATTGACTTTTGCACGTACTGCAGAGAGAGAGGGGTGGTCAACTATGCAATGGGCCAGCCTCTTAGTCCCTTTCCTGACTGGGGAACTCCAAAAGCATATTATGACCTGGAGCCAGCAAAGGCCAACAATTACTAAAAACTAAAGGCAGAGATTCTAGCACAACTTGGAGTGACACCGGCAGTACATGCCCAGAGTTTCCATACTTGGACATTCTGTTCTGACACATCAGTGAGGTCTCAAATGTTATCCACCTCACTTGAAAATGGTTGCAACCTGAAATCAATACACCCAGCCGTATAGTTGAAATTTTAGTAATGGACAGATTCCTGAAAAGTCTACCAATGCCTCTTCGCAGCTGGGTGGGTCAATGTGATCCCCATAGTGCCGAGAAACTGGTTGCCCTGGTAGAGAGGTATATTGCAGTTGGAGAATTGTCAATGCCAACACATACTGAACAGCGCACCAACCTGAGGGCCCATGGATACACTAAAGTTGGTAAGACTGTAGTAAAACCAAAAGGAATGAAGGAACCATGCACTGAATTCCAGGGTGACAGAAATCGTTACCAGTCTACAGACTAAAAGGGGCTAAAAATGACCAGAACTCTTTGATAAAGTGTTTTAAATGTCACAAAACTGCCCATTTTTCATATGTGTCCTTTACAGATAGAAGCAATGCAGTGTAGTATGAGTTAAGAAGCAACTCCTTACTCATTGTGATCAACCCTAGGGAAATTCTGTAATACTGAGGGGTAAATAGTCATCCCTGGTGTCCAGTTATGATAAACAAAAGCCTTACTTGATTCAGGAACTGTAGTAACTTTAGTCTTAGAAAGCTGTATACCACACTACCAAATTGATTACACAAAGAAATTGAAAGTTGTTTGTGTTCACAGGGATACCAGAGAATACCCCAAAGCTGAAGTTGAGTTTGGGACCCATTTTGGGGCTATACATTTCCGTGAAGGTGTATTACCCCGACTACCACATGATGTTATTATTGGATATATTTTCCAAAGTTTCTTGATTTGTGGGCTCTGTTAGAAAAAGGAAAACAGTCCGGAAGAAAAATTGTTAAAAAGGTTCTGTTCCTCATGACTACTCTATTGGGAGAGAATTTAAGTTCTGATGTAAACAACCCAGATGATAGTTCTGAAACTGAGTTGGTCCACCTAAAGACTAGTCATGAGGATTTCAGAATTTCAGAAGGTCCCAGTGGGAAGACCCCATTCTAGCCAAAGCTAGAAAGAATGTTCGAGTCATAAACAGAGTAGTACAGGAACCAGAAAGGCTACATACTTTTCCACACTTTGAAGTGTCTAGTAACTTGCTATATCGAATTGATAAAAAGGAGCAGATGTAATTAGACAGTTACTTGTACCAAAGGTGTTTCAAAATACTATCTTAAATCTCTCTCATAGCCATTTACTAGAAGGACACCTAGGATAAAACCTAAATAAAGAATCCTTAGGAGGTTTTACTGGCCTGGAATAATGGCTGATATTACAAATTATTTCTCCTCCTGTCCTGAATGTCAGCACACAGCCCCTTTAAAGGTGTTTTGTAGTCTGTTAATTCCACTGCCCATAATCGATGTTCCCTTTGACCGGATTGCAATGGATATAGTGGGGCCTTTACCAAAGTCATCTAGAGGACACCAGTATATATTAGTGGTCTTAGACTATGCTACACGTTATCCAGAGGCTATACCTCTTCGTAAGTCCTCTAAATCCATAGCAAAAGAACTAGTACATATATTTAGTTGGGTGGGAATCCCAAAAGAAATCCTAACTGATCAGGTAACCGCTTTTATGTCCCGAGTTATGAAGGAGTTGTGTACACTCCTTAAAATAAAACAGTTAAAAACTTCTGTGTATCACCCCCCAAACAGACGGTTTAGTGGAAAGATTCAATAAGACCTTTAAGACCATGCTACGCCATGCAATTGACACAGATGGAAAGAATTGGGACCACTTGCTCCATATTTAATGTTTGCCATTAGGGAGGTTCCTCAGTCCTCCTACAGGTTTCTTCCCCTTCGAGTTGTATGGGCAACACCCTAGGGGCTTACTCGATAAAGTTAAAGAAACCTGGGAAAAGGAGACCACTCCCTACCGTAGTGTCATAGAACACATTACTCAAATGCAGGATCGCATAGCTGCTATTAGGCCTTTAGTAGTGGAACACATGAAAAAGGCCCAGGAATCCTAGCAAAAATTTTTTATAATTGTAATGCCAGAGTCTATGTTTTTTATCAGGGTAATAGAGTACTTGTCCTCATCCCAACTGTAGAAAATAATTTTCTTGCCACCTGGCAAGTTCCATATGAAGTCATTGAAAGGGTAGGAGATGTAAATTACAAGTTAAGCCAGCCAGGTAGAAGAAAACCTGAACAAGTTCACCATGTCAATTTACTTAAACCCTGGAAGGATAGGGAGGCCTTGCTAGCATCAAGGGCAACAACACTCTCTACTGACATGTCCTCAGAAGTAAATGTTTCTGATAGCTTATGCCGCCATCAGAGACAAGAGGTTAAAGAATTCTTAATAAGGAACAAAGATGTGTTCTCTAAAGTGCCTGGGAAAACAGATCTTATAAAACATGATATAATTACAGAATTAGGGAAGATTGTGAATCTTAAGCCTTACAGGATTCCTGAAGCTTAACAGAATCTATTAGCTCAGAGGTAAAAAAAAATGCTTGAGCTTGGGGTAATGGAAGAGTCCCACAGCAAGTGGAATAACCCTATTGTTCTTGTACCTAAACCTGATGGGTCCATAAGGTTTTGCAATGATTACAGAAAACTACATGTAATTTAAAAATTCGACACCTATTCTATGCCATGGGTCGATTAATGAATTGAGAAATTTGGAAATGCTCACTATATTTGTACTTTGGATTTGACAAAGGGGTATTGGCAGGTACCCCTCACAGAACGTGCAAAAGAGAAGACTGCATTTTCAACCCCTGATGGACTCTTCCAATACACAGTTTTGCCTTTTGGGTTGCATGGGGCCCCAGCCACATTCCAAAGATTAATGGATAAAGTCACTATGCATCTGCCTATTTAGATGATGTGGTCATTCATAGTGAGGATTGGAAGTCCCATCTCCCAAAAGTCCATCAGGAGTTCTGGTCTTACTGCCAACCTAGCTAAATGTTTTATAGGGTTGGAAAAAGCTAAATATTTAGGATTCTTCATTGGAAGGGGTTTAGTGAAACCTCAAACTGCAAAAATAGATGCCATCCAGAATTGGCCTAGGCCAGTAACCAAAAAACAAGTAAGAACCTTTTTTGGGATTTATAGGATACTACAGGAGGTTTGTTCCTGGATTTTCAACAATAGCAACCCCACTAACAGATCTCTCTAAGACAAGAAGTCCACAGTTAAAGTTAACTGGACTACAGAGACAGAGCAAGTCTTCTAGAAGCTAAATGAGTTCCTTTGCTCTACTCCTGTTCTGGTAGCACCGGATTTCTCTAAAGAGTTTATAGTTCAAACAGATGCTTCAGATGTAGGCTTAGGGGCAGTCCTTTCCCAGGAACATCAAGGGGCAAGAGCATCCTGTCATTTATCTCAGCCGGAAGCTTCTGCCATGAGAGAACAATTATTCTAGTATGGAAAAGGAATGCCTTGCAATTAAGTGAGCCTTAAAAACTCTTCAATAAACATACGCTCCTACCTGACCTCACGCCATGAAGAAGCCCGTCACTAAAGAAACAGGAACTGGCATCCGAATTCTGGAAGAGATAAGGGCCACATTCCTGCCTAAATTGGACCGGCTTTTCCTTTCCTGCTCTAACCTTTGTGCTATGGTGACAGCAACAGCGCAGCCGCGCCGACACAAGGAGCATATCTCTGATCCTACCTTGCGGAGTGTGGTGGGTGGTATCACATCTAGCCCACGGGTGGATATCGGCTCCTTGGCCTCAGCTCCCTTACAGAAAAGAGAGGTGGTAGAAATGATGGCGGCCGGAGCAACCTCATACTGCACAGATTGGTCGCAATCTCCTATTGCTTTTCCGGCGGCTGCCGCGACCTCAGGTATGGATTCCAGATTAAGCCCTGACAAGGAACTGGCCCACAGCAGTGCCTTCTCTGCAAAGGCTGCAAACGAGTCCGTTACCACTCTGTGCGGGTCCATTGCTACATGGGGGGACTGGCAGGTTCGCGGATTTCTAAGCATGCCCCCGTGCCTAACCAGCAGGCTTGAAACCGACAGCCATGTTGACGGAGTGGTAGCACATGCAAACAAAAGGCAGCAGGATTTGCAAGACCCACATTGTTGCCGACCCCCTGAGAGACACTATGATCCCCTAAGGTACAGTCACTTGTGCTTGGTTCGTGCTGGAATTGGGTGATCTATTTTTCCGGGCTAAAGCACTTGTTGCTGGGCTGTAGCTCTATGGCATGAACCCTCTAGACTATTACCTGTTTGTAATGTTAATGCTAACCTTTTTGCACAGTCTTATTTGACTTTCTACCAACTAATTCCACGGCAATGGACTTCTGGTATAACCCGCTTTGGTACCTGGGGGATCTGGGACAGAACGGCTAAAGAGAGCTAGACCATGCATGGCTGACGGGTGTCGGCTGAGTCACACCCTTTTAACCCAACAACATAGTCTCTTGGACACAAGTATAACTAATTTGGGTATCTCTCACAAGTACACCGCTAATCATAGCAACGGTTATTGCTCAGTTAATTAATTAGTATGTTTTCTGGAGCCGGCGAGAGTTTAATAACCTTTATACCTTTTATATATCCAAATCTGCAGGGGTAACACTCTAATTGCCATATACCAGTGTGGAACGCTTGTGCTGTTTTAATTAACACGCTCTTTGATATTGCACTGGACAACAGGCAGTGCTGTGCTGCACAGGTCGCTAAATCTCCACAGACTCTAAACTGAATCTATGTCTGATGTCTTTATGCTGGACAGCTTGTATTGCCTCTTTCTCCTTATTAACCACTTTAAGGGACATATCTCAGAACCTGAGCCATTGTGAGTTTGCCTCCACTATGATTTGTTTAGTCAGATTTAATTTTGTCTACCTAGCGTTTGCCACCCTGAAAATAGTATCTCATTTTATATGCATCCGCACCTTTTATGCAAAGTACATGAGAACACCACAGATAGGTCGTCCCGCATAGTCAAGAATACCAATTATTAAGCCTACCATAGCTTTGTAGTCTGTTGTATGTTCCTACCGGTTCCATCTCCTCAAAGTACTGGAGTCCCAGTTTATTGTAATCTGGGAGATCTAACTAAATGTTTACCTTTTGTACATATTTGGCAGAATGCCACTTAATCTAGCAGGAGCATCTGTTTCTCTTAGCTTGGTCCCTTTATTGCTGTTCAACACCTATGCCCCATAATATTTTAATGCTGCTAGTTTTTATTGCATACTGATTTGAGCATTGGGTGTCATCACAGGCAGCTCCCCCTTTCCTGAAGTTAGTTTAAATGCAGGAATCTTGCAATTGCCCCTAGATTGATGATGACATGCTGTGTCCAGGTTATAGGCTAGGAGTCAACTACATAATTATCTGCCAGATTTAAAAATCTCCAGTAAACCTCTCTTTTGGCTCTACATAACCTGGAACTTGGTAACACAAAGTCCTGGACAAGAGCATAATATAAAGTAGCACTATTTCTACAAAAGTGTCTAGCCTGTATCTGATGTTTAGAATTTACCTAATCTACTCACTATAAAATTGATGTCATACACATGGTCAGAACTTCTCTAGGTGGAAAATTGCCTAATATCAGGGGAACATTCATAGATCTTCAGGGTGGAATTTACTGAGCGTACTAGTTTTAGTTATAGTTATATTTTGTTTTTGTTTATAGATGTTTAGTTGCTTTAGGTTATAATATAATGAAACCCCAGCGCTGAGGTACATATGCATATATACTAGAATGCTTTCTAATCTGTAGAAGACTCCTGCAACCCCCGCTGTAACTGTGAACAGTGAGTTCTTTTTCTTCTGACATACATGTATTTGACAGTCATACTTTACTATATTGCTTTATCAACTTTGTTATCTCTTATTACACCCTGCGCGGTGCATCACAGATACACTGTTTATCACTGTACCTCATGCTGGTTATAAATAAAATATTAAAAAAAAACAAAAAAAAAAACTCTTCAATACTACTTTCTTGGTAGAAACTTCCGTCTGGTTACTGACCGTTGTCCTTTAACCTGGATGTGCCAAAATAAAGAGAAAAATGCAAGGGTCACTGACACTAGGTGGTTCTTGAATTTACAGCCCTTTAATTTTACTGTTGAGCACAGAGCTGGGTCAAGCCATGGCAACACATATAGGTTGTCTATAATGTACTCTATGATGTCAATAGACTCTCGGCCCTCTAGGTCTGAGCTGGGGGGGAGGGATATGTGACAGATCCCATGGTTTTGTCATAGAAGGCAGGTTTGTGAGGGAATGGGTTCTGTCACATAGTTTGATTACTTTAGGTTCCAGTCCAGTATTTGCAGCTAATTAGTTTCTCAGACACCAGTACACAGGTGTGTAATCATGCTGCTATAAAGCCTTAAGTCTGAGTTAGTTCAGGGCTTTCACACCCTTACTGCAGGAAAGAGGAGCCGCTGCCTGCTGTTTGAAGGCCCTATACATTAAGGTAAACATCTTTTGCCTTTAACTTTGTTTGTTTTATGCTAGTTTTGTCAGTTCTAGACTAGCTGACTGACACTAGTTAGACACCGTTATTGTATGTTTAGTTAGTGCCTAAATGGGCAGGATTTTGTTTTATATTTTGCTGCTAATTTAAATCGCATGTGATGTGAAAAATAAACAGGCAGACTGCCGCTTGAACTCCATTACTGTGTGTGTGTGTAAAATTATTCCCTAAAAGACTGTGTGGCAGTGTATAGTCCCAAGACAGGAAACAAGAGGAATCCTGTCACAGTACATATGTATTTATCTGTGTATAAATGTATTTATATGTGTACATATGTATTTTATGTATTTATAAGTGTTTTTATGTGTACATATGTATTTATATGTATGTATGTATGTGTATATATATATATATATATATATAAAATGTATTTATATGTGTACATATGTATTTATACGTCTATATATGTATTTATGTATTTATATGTGTTCATATGTATTTATATGTATACATATTAGGGCTGCATGATTAATCGCATATGCGATTTGAAACCGCGATAATTCGCCACAGTTTTAAAACTGCGAGAGTATGCAATTTTTAGCCCCACCCCCTTTAACGTCACCTATGACGTACAGGAGGGCTGATGTTGTGTCGAATTGTCAAACTCTTCGGAATTTGGAACCCCGTCACTTCCGGTGACGTCACTCCACATACGCAAGAGGCCCAACTTCCTAAAATCAGCTGTTCCAAATTGCCCAATCGCGCCGCCGACTTGCCGTGCACACTTTGCGACATTGAGCTGGCGGTGCTTATGATGTTAAAGGGGGTGCTTATTGGGGGGTTACAGTGGGAGCTGATGGGACTTATGTAGGTTACACAGGGGGTGCTATTGGGGGTTACAGTGGGAGCTGATGGGGGTTACAGGGGGTGCTGACGTGCACTGACTTTAGCAATCCAGCCTTAGCGCCTTTGCAGTACAGTAATCCCTAATCACTCAGTGAAGGAGCCAGCCACAGCGACCGACATTTAACTGCTGTGCAGTTGTTTTTTTAAATTCCCCTCCAGGGTTGTAAACATTCTAGTGGTTATGTGTGTGTGTGTGTGTATATATATATATATATATATATATATATAAATATATATAGTCCTGAAGAAAAAGCGCGTCCAAAGGTCTTAATCTAATTTCCACTTTAATGTGTTAACGCTTTCGAGTCTTAGCAGCTCGTCCTCAGACAGACAGAAATTGTACAGTTACTCTTACCGCCACCATAGCTTTATACACAGCACACCAGACCTAAAATATACCATCATTGATCACGTTCATGCCATGACCAGGGGGGGAGATCGTAATAAACTGTTGCTAGAAAGAGAGGCTAGATGGATGTTTAAATTAGAAACTGTCACACCAAAGGGACTTAATGTAAACCTGGATTGGCAGGTGTTTCTCTAAATATAAGAATTGCCGCAATGAGAGCCACGATTTATTAGATATATTATGCAGTAGCCTGCAGATGAGTGTGTTTGTGTAAACACAGTAATTAACGATATGAGAGCCATGATCCATTGCATACATAATGGGATATCTTATCCCACTCAGTTCATATTTCAATTTCTTACATAAAAATTGGTTGTTTAGTTAAAAGGCTACTATATTATATTGTTATTAAATGGTTTCACTTTTATTGGACTGTCCTGGTGTAGCTTATGATACTACTTCTCTGACTTATAATGCCTCTACTGGTTTGACCCCCTACTTGTCCTGCTGCTTATCCGCATATTGCGGTGCTAGCTGTCTTGATTGACAGTTTTCTTGGCCAACATCCTTTTATTGGTTGTTTACAAGTCGCTCATACACAGTGGGCAAGTAGGCCAATCTGGAGGCTTGTCTGTTATTTGAAATCTGATGTTAGGTGCATGTATACTATTTATTTGCACAATGCATTTGTTTGTTGGATTTTTTACTATCTTCTTTGATCAACTGTTGGCTTAGTATTTATATACCTTTCCCTGGTGGTGGACATAAGTGTGTTTCTCACACTTTGGTTTTCGTGTAGGTTGGTCAGCCGACTAGACTACAGGATCCGATTGTAATGCTTGCTCTGTCGGATAGGTCGTAGATATACATAATCCATTGGGTTAGAAATACACATCTGTTACCACTATGTGTCGATTTCATTGATCTGTTATAATTCGTCCGTTGCTGTACTTCAGTGTTGATTCCTTACTGACTATGTGGGTTCGATTTTTAATATTCAATATGATCCACAGCACGGTTGTCATTTACATGTATCGGACACACACTATTCGGAACACATATGGCAGAGGCTCACTTTTTCTGCTCCGCAATTTTTTTGACAGCGGTCTTGTTGACAGTTTCCATGGTTACCGCGTAGTGTACGGACTGGCAACATTTTAACATAAATATTGTGAACGCCCTACATATCTGTCTCCGCTAGTGTTTGTTACCTGCTCTGTTGTATTATCTGCATTTTAGTTTGTAAAATAGTTATACATCACGTATTTAGGTGTTTATGTTATGTAGTTAAGAGTTACGTTGACACGGCTGATCACTCCCACTTCAGGGAGTGTCTACTGTGTAGAGCGTGACGCTCAGGTGTGCTGTGTATAAAGCTATGGTGGCGGTAAGAGTAACTGTACAATTTCTGTCTGTCTGAAGACGAGCTGCTAAGGCTCGAAAACGTTAACACATTAAAGTGGAAATTAGATTAAGACCTTTGGAGTGCGCTTTTTCTTCAAGACTGTGCATTTTGTTTGCTGCACCCAAGACTCTAGTAGTGAAGTTCGGAGTGCATCTTGTCTCTTTTTATATATATATATATATATATATATATATATATAAAATCAGATAGAAGACTACATTCACTGGTCTTTTTTCAATTGTACTTTTAATAGAAAAGCGTGACATGTCGGGGACTCCCCTTCCTCAGACGAGTGTGTCCCTGACACGTCACGCTTTTCTATTAAAAGTACACTTGAAAAAAGACCAGTGAGTGCCGTCTTCTATTTGCTATGTTCAACCGTTGACACCCTGGCAGTTGCTATTGTGGTGAGAGTGCTCTTTTATGGAACTTTATATATATATATATATATATATATATATATATATATATATATATACTGTGTGTGTGTGTGTGTATATATATATATATATATATATATATATATATATATATATGTATTTAACCCCTTAAGGACCCTGTCCCTGTCCCTGTATGTCACTGACCTTTTTTTGGGACTTGATTGTTTTATAGCACAGTCTTGCCACCAGCGTTGAGACTGCTCTATTCCACAAAGCCTGCTGGAGGGAGGGCATTAATAGCGTGTTCTTGCTAGACCTGTGCTATTATGTCCTGAAAAAACCCTTAACGACCAGTGACATACAGGGTACATTGTGGTCATTAAGTGGGTATATATGTATATGTATAATATGTCTGTGTGTGTAGATATATATATATATATGAACTAAAAATAACAGTAGGGAGAGAAACCATACTCTTCAAAAACACCTTGTAAATAGTGTTTATAAATTTGAAAAAACTAACAGAATTTTATACCTAGCCAGTGTTTAGCTGAACATAGGCTTGGTGCAAACCCCAAAATAAATTATATAGATTCAGTATATTTTTATAGAAGAAAAATATTTTTACATAGCAGAGCTGTATGAGAATACTATGTGTAAAGAAGGGGAATACAGCACTCAGTACGAAATACTCCTAATTGATCTGATATGCAGATTAAAGGCTGAAACATAAGTATCCAGACACAAAAAACATCTGACACACCTCGGTTAACTAAAAAAGCCATGATATTTATTCCTTATAGAAACAAAGCTAGCATGCAATTGTCACGGTACATGTGGGGCCCCACTAAAGTGGATAAATAGACCACAGTATGTATGTCTATACAGATTACCGTAGGACATAATATGAGCCACAAAATAACAGAGATACATAGATACAAAGGTTAGCGGATAATGTCAACAAATAGTGACTGAGAACACTGAAAGATATATCAATCTTATTATGCAAAGTCCTGATGAAAAGACTTGATGTAGTATATTGCTTAGAGTCTCTAAGTCACTGATAAGGCATTAAACACTGCTGGTCGAAACTGACATTATCGAGGTAAGAACGTCCTCAAATAAGAAATCAGCTTACCGACATACAGAGTTTCAAGTCTGACCTGTGTTCTCTGGAGCAAAGATACAGACTGTTACCTGTTGGGAGTGAAAGGACGTCAGAGGAGGAATCCCGGTCCACTTACCTGAATGCCTCTTTGCCCAGCATACCCGGATCACGCTGCAACAAACAAGGTCGTATGCATTTGTTACAATTACATGTGCTGTTCAAGGATAACGAGCTGAAAATTGCTGAGATTGGAGATATCAGGCGAAATGATATTTGAGGAAGTTCTTACCTCGATAATGTCAGTTTCGACCAGCAGTGTTTAATGCCTTATCAGTGACTTAGAGACTCTAAGCAATATACTACATCAAGTCTTTTCATCAGGACTTTGCATAATAAGATTGATATATCTTTCAGTGTTCTCAGTCACTATTTGTTGACATTATCCGCTAACCTTTGTATCTATGTATCTCTGTTATTTTGTGGCTCATATTATGTCCTACGGTAATCTGTATACACATACATACTGTGGTCTATTTATCCACTTTAGTGGGGCCCCACATGTACCGTGACAATTGCATGCTAGCTTTGTTTCTATAAGGAATAAATATCATGGCTTTTTGAGTTAACCGAGGTGTGTCAGATGTTTTTTGTGTCTGGATACTAATGTTTCAGCCTTTAATCTGCATATCAGATCAATTAGGAGTATTTCGTACTGAGTGCTGTATTCCCCTTCTTTACACATAGTATTCTCATACAGCTCTGCTATGTAAAAATATTTTTCTTCTATAAAAATATACTGAATCTATATATATATATATATATATATATATATATATATATATATATATATGTGTGTGTGTGTGTGTGTATGTGTAGTTTCTGTAGTGTTAAATCAATTTTTTTATGAAAAATTAAGGTGTTATAGTAGTTTTTTCCACCTTATCTCCCAGCCCTAATACATATGTTTTTACATGTGTAATTATACATGTACATATGTATTTATATGTGTACATATGTATTTATACGTGTTCATATGTATTTATGTATTTTATACATGTACATATGTATTTATACGTGTACTTATGTATTTATGTATTTATACGTGTTCATATGTATTTATATGTGTACATATGTATTTACAAACATTTATACACATATAAACACATAAATACATCTGTACACACATATATACATGTATAAGTGCATTGAAGCCTTTTGCAGTTGAATACATAAACAACATGAAAAACATTTTTATACAATATTAATATTTAATAATGATTTTAACTATGTATTTAGTGTAACTAATTCACATTCCAATGTTCCCCACATAGGGGAATATTTTCATTAGATATTCCTATATATATCTGTATATATCTATACCTACATATAATTTTATATATATATATATATATATATATATATATATATATATATGGTGAGAATTGAGGGTTCCAAACTGTAGTGCTCAGAGAATGGAAAAAACATAAACAGAAAACAATTTATGGTGCAGTATGAATATACTAGTTAACAATATAGTACAAAAAGTAAGAATGTTGCTCACCTTTTAAGACCTCAAACATGTGAGGTATCTGAGGAGCATTGGGGGAAATTAACCCCATCTGTGTTAAAGATGTTTGTCCCTTGGTGACCAGTTGGAGTTTGGTACTTTTTGGAGTATGGTACTTCTTTCTTTTTGGTGCCTTTGGGATATTCTTCTCCTCTATGACGTATGGTATCTTTAACTTCCAGTGATGAATTTCATCTGCATGTTATGAGTTAAATCCTTTCTTTTTCATGAATCTACTGTGGGTTTTTTAGGGAACCAATAATTTGCTTCCCCTCTCTGGAGTATGGTAGATTCCTTGAGAAAAGGCTCAGATGCGAGTATGTGGTAAAAACAGATATCCTTTATTGAAGCACAAAACATATGTCTGTGCTAATGTATAAAAAGTCTCAAACCAATGTTGGTTTGTTCTCACAAAGAGACTGTGAATAACTTCTTTCAACAAAGAAGGGGATTGAGATAAGTGCCTCTTTAAACAAACAATGAGAAGTCACAGAGTGTGCCACTGTTTAGGCTGTGAAATTTAGTTTGCACAAAGTTAATGGTAATGGTTGATAATACTAATGGTGGAAAATACCTGATGATGTGGTTTTAGTTCCTTTGAGGTATTCCACTTTGTAGGATGGCGCCGGATTCACAGACCTCTGTCTGACAGGCTTTCTGTGATACGCTGTGGAACGTTGCAGTCTCGCCGGACTGGAAGTGAAGTCACAAGTGGGTGTGCCCTTACGCATTTCGTGAACCTGTGTTCACTTCGTCAGAGGGTGTGCCCACAAGTCATATTGGTACTCTTTTATAGCGTTTAAAATTAGGTAATTGATTGATTGCTGCAGTGTTAAAGGCAGATAATTATCTGGTTTGTACTTGTTGCGCTAATTACCAGTTTCAAGTAGCCAATTGTTATCCTAGACAACTGTAAGAAACAGGTTGAAATACAGAAGTAAAGAAAAACCTGTTTTGGTTAGCTTATTTTAGAAGCCAGTTGCCCCTACTTTACCTATGTGTTTGCGATTATACATTTTTATGTGAAACACCTTTATTCTTTAGTAAAAAAATGATATAGGACTCCTATGTCACCATGAGGAGCTATCCTTTGCATAGATGATCCGCTAAAAGTGCTTGCTGGCATATGTTTAACATATTAAAAAATATGTATTATAACATTTGTTTATTACCGCCAAATGTAATTGAGCATTTTTTATGTTTGCTTTATTTATAGCTTTTTGCTCTTTCTTTACCTATGTGTGTATAAGTGTTCATTGAATGAAGTAAGAAAAAAGAAGGAAAAAAGGAAAAATTAATAAATAAAAAATTGATATGGGACTACTATGTCCCTATGGGGGTTATAACGTTGTATTGCTGTTCAGTTAGAGATCCTTGCTGGTTGCTGGCGTGAATTTTTATTTCATAAAAAAGCAGCGAGATCAATGTCTTTATTGAGACCTATTGGTTGTAGTGACTTCAGGCAGTGAATCCAGTAGGTCTCTCTTTTCCGTAGCTCAAGCAGTCTCTCTTTTCCTTTTGATTCTGGTATTTGTACAATTGCTTTTATGGTAAATTGATCGCTGTTTTTGTTGTGGAACTGTTCAAAATGCTCCCAATGCCAGAATCAGAATCTGCTTCTTTTATATTGTTAATGTGTTCTAGTGTACGTCTTGCGCCATATGTAAATTTTATGACACGAGCATTCCAATAGGTACACTACAAATTCTGACTTTAAAAAGCCTTCTAAAGGTACCTTTTCCTTGTCATTATTTATAATCCATTTGTTTTCTTCTTTGGTTTTGTTTGTGTGACTGCAGCATATGCAGTTTTTTCTGCCACATTTGAAAAAAACCTTTAACCCCTTAATGACCGGACCATTTTTCAATTTTCTTACCCTTAATGACAATGGCTATTTTTACATTTCTGCGGTGTTTGTGTTTAGCTGTAATTTTCCTCTTACTCATTTACTGTACCCACACATATTATATACCGTTTTTCTCGTCATTAAATGGACTTTCTAAAGATACCATTATTTTCATCATATCTTATAATTTACTAAAAAAAAAAAAGATAAAATATGAGGAAAAAATGGAAAAAAACACACTTTTTCTAACTTTGACCCCCAAAATCTGTTACACATCTACAATCACCAAAAAACACCCATGCTAAATAGTTTATAAATTTTGTCCTGAGTTTAGAAATACCCAATGTTTACACGTTCTTTGCTTTTTTTGCAATTTATGGGGCAATAAATACAAGTAGCACTTTGCTATTTCCAAACCACTTTTTTTTCAAAATTAGCGCTAGTTACTTTGGAACCCTGATATCTGTCAGGAATCCCTGAATATCCCTTGACATATATATATTTTGTTTTAGAAGACATCCCAAAGTATTGATCTAGGCCCATTTTGTGGTATATTTCATGCCACCATTTCACCGCCAAATGCGATAAAAAAAAAAAGTTCACTTTTTCACAAATTTTGTCACAAACTTTAGGTTTCCCACGAAACGTTTGCTGTTTTTGCACCTGTTCTACAACCTGTTTTTGCACTACTGTGCTTACCACTTTTTAATCTATCTTGTATGATTTTAACAAGTTTGGAATAAAATTGAACTTTTATATATCTGTGGGCTTGGAGCGCTTATTTTTCCCTACATTGGATGGACTGTTGCTATTTTGTGCGTGTGCAGATGCACTGGGAATATTTGCTTGCCGCCTAGGATATCATTTATATATTTTTTCACATATACCCTCACTCTATTAGTGCCTATCATATTCTCAGGATTTGTTTTTACATACCCCAGGGGCGCTCCGTTGAGCAGGTTTCATTTGTATAAATAAATACAAGTAGCACTTTGCTATTTCCAAACCACTTTTTTTTCAAAATTAGCGCTAGTTACTTTGGAACTGTCAGGAATCCCTGAATATCCCTTGACATGCATATATTTTGTTTTAGAAGACATCCCAAAGTATTGATCTAGGCCCATTTTGGTATATTTCATGCCACCATTTCACCGCCAAATGCGATAAAAAAAAAAAAAAGTTCACTTTTTCACAAATTTTGTCACAAACTTTAGGTTTCCCACTGAAATTATTTACAAACAGCTTCTGCAATTATGGCACAAATGGTTGTGAATGCTTCTCTGGGATCCCCTTTTTCAGAAATAACAGACTTATATGGCTTTGTGGTTGCTTTTTGGTAATTAGAAGGTCGCTAAATGCCGCTGCGCACCACACGTGTTTTATGCCCAGGAGTGAAGGGGTTAATTAGGGAACTTGTAGGGAGCTTGTAGGGTTAATTTTAGCTTTAGTGTAGTGTAGTAGACAACCCCAAGTATTGATCTAGGCCCATTTTGGTATATTTTATGCCACCATTTCACCGCCAAATGCGAGCAAATAAAAAAAAAAAACTTTACATTTTTCACAATTTTAGGTTTCTCACTGAAATTATTTACAAACAGCTTGTGCTATTATGGCAGAAATTGTTGTAAAAGCTTCTCTGTGATCCCCTTTGTTCAGAAATAGCAGACTTATATGGCTTTGGAGTTGCTTTTTGGTAATTAGAAGGCCGCTAAATGCTGCTGAGCACCACACGTGAATTATGCCCAGCAGTGAAGGGGTTAAATTAGGTAGCTTGTAGGGAGCTTGCAGGGTTAATTTTAGAGATCAGCCTCCCACCTGACACATCCCACCCCCGATCCCTCCCATACAGCTCTCTTCCCTCCCCCACCCCACAATTGTTCCCGCCATCTTAAGTACTGGCAGAAAGTCTGCCAGTACTAAATAAAATATATATATTTTTTTAAAATAAAAATAACAAAATATTTTAGTTGTGATGGACCCCTGCCTTAGCACCAACCTCCCTGATCCCCCCCTCCAGCTCTCTAACCCTCTCCCCTACCTAATTACCTCCATCTTGGGTACTGGCAGCTGTCTGCCAGTACCCAGTTTGGCCCCACAAACCAAAGTATTTTAATTTTATTGATAACTTTTATTTTTATTTTTAATTATTTCTGTAGTGTAGCAGCCCCCCCCCCACAATACCCCCACCCCCCTCCCCCTCCCAGATCCTTTTATATGTAAAAAAAAAAATTAATAACTTTTTTTTCCCCTTCCTTCCTTCCTTCATTGGTATCAGTGTGGCTAATGCGCGCACGTGCACGTGCACACGCGGCCCTGTGCACGCGCGCATGTGCACGCGCCCGTGCACGCCCGCGCGTATCGTGCATGCCCGCACGCATCGTGCACGCGCGCACACGCTCCCTCCTCCCACCCGAACAACGGCACCATCGGCAACATCTCTACCGGTGCAGAGAGGGCCACAGAGTGGCTCTCTCTGCATCGGAGGCTTGTAAAGGGGTATTGCAGGATGCCTCCATATCGAGGCATCACTGCAATACCCTCAGAGCTGCTGGAAGCGATTGTGATTACTTCCAGCACTCTGTTAGACAACTGACGTACCAGGTACGTCTATTGTCATTAACAGTTAGTTTTTGCATGACGTACCTGGTACGTCAGTTGTCATTAAGGGGTTAAAGGGACATAATACTCATATGCTAAATCACTTGAAACTGATGCAGTATAACTGTAAAAAGCTGACAGGAAAATATCACCTGAGCATCTCTATGTAAAAAAGGAAGATATTTTACCTCACAATTTCCTCAGCTCAGCAGAGTAAGTTCTGTGTAAAAAAAATACACTTCAGCTGTTGCTCAGCTGCAGATAAAAAAAAATGAAAAAATGAACTGCAGCCAATCAGCATCAGCAGTGCTGAGATCATGAACTCTTTTACTGTGATCTCATGAGATTTGACTTAACTCTCATGAGATTTCATAGTAAACGTCCTTTAAACTGAATGGGGAAATAACATGAGAGTGCACGAGGCTCAACCCCTTAGCTGTCCCGGGACAGACATACTGATTTGCTGCTTAGAAGTCCTTTACAATGGGATGTGGCTACTGAGGAACTTTTGAGGTAAAATATATTTCTTTTTTACATAGAGATGTTCGAGTGATATTTTCTAGTCAGCTTTTTACAGCTATGCTGCATCACTTTCAAGTGTTTAAACATTTGGGTATTATGGCCCTTTAATTGGAGGAGTTTTTTCTTTGCTCTTAGTTCTTTTTAGTGTTGTTGATGCAAGGATGTTTTTGATGCACTTGTTTTTTCTATACGTGACTTTAGGGGGTCCAGTAAGGATATTAACTAATATCGGATCTTTTTGTAAGATTCCCTAATGCTTTTTTAGAATCTTTTCCACTTGTATAAAGTGGTAATGAATCTGGTGTTTGTGTCCTGGTTCTTACTTTTAGACTCACTGTCTTTGGTTTTTAAAAGACATTTTCTGTCGGTATTTTTCACCTTGTCATATGCTTCTCTGACTATGATCTCTGGATATTGTTTGTTCTTGAATTTAGCTTTAAGAAATTCTGCTGCAGTTTCAAAGTCTTCATCTTTGCTGCAATTACGTTTTACTCTTTGAAACTACCCGTAGGGTATATTGTTTACTGGGAGGCATTGGGAGCATTTTGAACAGTTCCACAACAAAAACAGCGATCAATTTACCATAAAAGCAATTGAACAAATACCATATTCAAAAGGAAAAGAGAGACTGCTTGAGCTACGGAAAAGAGAGACCTACTGGATTCACCGCCTGAGGTCACTACAACCAATAGCATACCTCCCAACATTTCTAAATTCAAAAGAGGGACCCCCCCGCGGCAAAAAAAATGAAATGTGGTGGGCGGGGGCGGAGCTTAAAAAAATCATAAGACCAAAGTAATATAAATAAAATTCTAAATAAAGTCATATCTTTTAATACTCTTAGGCAGCAAATCAAACACAAGCTCAAACCACCGGTATAGCTATGTGAGCTTTAATTAACCTTTGCATAGACAGTTCTAAATTTTTTTATCTTAATTGGACATTTAATAATAGATTCTTTAAAACTGCTCTCTGCATTCCTTATTAATATTCTAGATTCTGGCCTTTAAAGTTAGCAAAAATGCACAGTAACACACTACATAGCTTACACATGCACATACACACACACACTACATTACATAGCATACACTTACACACACACTCCAACTGCTCACCAAGGGACAAACATCTTACCACAGACAGGGGTTAATTTCTCCCAATGCTCCTCAGATACCTCACATGTTTGAGGTCTTAAAAGGTGAGCAATATTCTTACTTTTTGTACTATATTGTTAACTAGTATATTCATACTGCACCATAAATTGTTTTCTGTTTATGTTTTTCTCCATTCTATGAGCGCTACCTTAAAAACCTTATATATATGTAGAAATATGTATTTAAGAATAAATAGAACATATTCTGTTATGTGAAGAACATTGGAATGTGAAATATTCATTTTTCACGTTGGGTTTAGCGCACTTGAATAAACGTGATTGGGTTAGTGCACAAGTATAGCGAAGTTAACGCGCTCCACTTTTAATCCAGCCCTTAGTGTTTGATTGCAGATGCATAGGGCACTTGCAGCATTTGTACATATGCCCCTGAAACAGTAATAACATTCACTAATACCTGCGTGTTATACAAACCATAAACATCACAATTTGTATTATATTAGCCTCAGCCGTTCCTGGTTGTCTGATATTAATATATACAGATTTAGATTTCTACCATTTTATCATATTTGAAGGAACATTTAATTCCCAAACTTGTTTCCTTAGCACCTGGAATATATATATATATATATATATATATATATATATATATATGTATTTATATATATATATAGTGTTACCTCTGCATTAGGGGAGAGCTGAGCTTGTGGCGATAAATTGGGTTTAGTCTGTATAATAGTTTAACATTACATTGTAAATAAAGATTGTTGTCACTGGCAAGTAGTATGATCTATACAACTTTATAGCAATTTATTTGTATGATATTGTGTTTTGTGAAATATATGCAGGAAATAAGATTATTTCCTTTAAGGTCCCATAGAGAGTATTATACACTGTGGTGTAATGGAGAAGGCTATTAGCAGAGAGTCACAGATATGATCTTGTGACAAACTTGAGGACTAAATAGAATCCGGAACAAGAGGAACAGATATCATGAAGGCTTATAGAATGTGACATGTATATTAACCTGTGTCATACATATATACATACGCACACGTAACCTGTGTCATACATATATACATACACACAGGTAATCTGTGTCATACATATATACATACGCACACGTAACCTGTGTCATACATATATACATACACACATGGGCGCACACGTAACCGATTTCATACATATATACATACACACATGGGTGCACATGTAACCTGTGTCATACATATATACATACACACATGGGTGCACATGTAACCTGTGTCATACATATATACATGTGCACATGTAACCTGTGTCATACATATATACATACGCACATGGGCACATACGTAACCTGTGTCATACATATATACATACGCACATGGGTGTACATGTAACCTGTGTCATACATACTGTATATACATAGGCACATGGGTGCACATGTAACCTGTGTCATACATATATACATACGCACATGGGCGCACACGTAACCTGTGTCATACATATATACATACGCACATGGGCGCACACGTAACCAGTGTCATACATATATACATACGCACATGGGCGCACACGTATCCGATTTCATACATATATACATACGTGTGTCATACATATATACATACGCACATAGGCGTACACGTAACCCGTGTCATTCATATATACATACGCACATGGGCGCACACGTAACCGGTGTCATACATATATACATACGCACATGGGCGCACACGTATCCGATTTCATACATATATACATACGTGTGTCATACATATATACATAGGCACATAGGCGTACACGTAACCCGTGTCATACATATATACATGCACACACATAACCCATGTCGTACATATATACATATGCACACGGGCGCACCCGTAACCTGTGTCATATATATATATATATATACATACGCACATAGGCGTACACGTAACCCGTGTCATACATATATACATACACACCCGAGCCCACACATAATCAGTGCACAGGTCACAACATTTACACAAAATGACCTAGGCTTGTTATTCGTTACATGAACAAGCAGACAACACATATTAGACAGTCAGCTCTATAGATGCGTCAGCATTGACTTCTGATTATCCCTTTCATGTTAACTAGTTAGTTTTAGTGACACCAAGATCCTTTGTGCATCGGTGCAACAGACTAAATCACATGATAGCGGCACAGTATTGTAAGTTCAGGCAAATGTTCGATTATAAAATCAGGGAGAAACCCCCCAAAAATGTCTTTCATGGTTCAGACAGAGTGTAAAAACCCCTTTCCAGTTTACTGCTATTATCAAATTGACTTTGTTTTCTTGGTATCCTTTGTTGAAAAATAGGTAGGAAGGTGTAGGAGCGTGCACGGGACTGGAGCATTATATGGCAGCAGTTTTATAATTGTGTTATACATTTGTAAGAACAGTAGGTGGCAGAAGTGTTTCATGTAATGTACAGCTGTAGAAATGTGCACACTACTGGTCTAGATATCTCTTCAACAAAGAATACCATGGGAACAAAGTCAGTTTTATAGTAGAAGTGAATTAAACACTCTTTAAATACTGTATGCTCTGTCTGAATCACAAATAACATTTTTGGGTTTGATGTCCCTTTAAATGCTTATAATTTTGATTTAATGAATTAATTACATTTGTTCTGTAAGGTCAGATAGTTTGTCACTGAACGTGACAAGTTTGAGAGCCTATTACAGTATATAAAGGTGATATTTATGGCACAATGATACGCTGCAAACAGAAGGACAATGCATATGTGGGATTGAACTAGACGTAACCTTTAGTAAACCTGTTTAAGTATTCTTAGTTTGCACTTTAGGGCAAGATTACAAGTCGTGCGCTATGACTTTTCAGCGTCCGATATGAGGGCATATTTAAAGGGACACTGAACCCAATTTTTTTCTTTTGTGATTCAGATAGAGCATGCAATTTTAAGCAACTTTCTAATTTATTCCTATTATCAAATTTTCTTCGTTCTCTTGCTATCTTTACTTGAAATAAAAGCCATCTAAGATTTTTTGGGTTAAGAACTCTGGACAGCACTTTTTGATTGGTGGATGGATTTTTTCCACCAATCAGCAAGGACAACCAAGGTTGTTCACCAAAATGGGCCGGCATCTAAACTTAGATTCTTGCATTTCAAATAAAGATACCAAGAGAATAAAGAAAATGTAATAATAGGAGTAAATTAGAAAGTTGCTTAAAAATTCATGCTCTATCTGAATCACAAAAGAAAAATTTTGGGTTCAGTGTCCCTTTAACAATGTGCGAGAGGACATGATACGAAGTAGCGCATCATGTCTGCTGCACATCCCTGCCCATCGATAAATTTCGACAGCATACGCTGTCGGTATTTATCATTGCACCAGCAGTTCTTGTGAACTGCTGGTGCAATGCCGCCCCCTGCAGATTTGCGGACAATCAGACGCTAGCAGGGGGTGTCAATCTGTCCGACGATTTCTGCCAGCCACCGCAGAGCAGGCGGACAAGTTATGGAGCAGCGGTCTTTAGACCGTTACTTCATAACTTCTTGATAACGTCTTGATAAACAAGGGGCCTCAAGCTACATACGCAGATATTACAAGTCTTGAAAAATCACAATAGCCTTTTACGCAACAATCCTTTCCGTGGTCAAAGAGTTGTAGTTAACAATTTTCCGCAACATAAAAGTTAAACACTTAAAAAATACATTACAAAGTACTGTTACACTCATAGTAACACTGTCTTATAAAAATTATTTTAAAAAAATATATTGCACACAAAAGTTATAAGGGCTAAAAGATACAAGATTGCGGGTGTTAGAAAAAAAAAGCAGACGCAGGGATTTTACATTGACATACATAGAGAAACATGGATTTATATGTATAGAGATATGCTTAACCCCTTAACGACCAAGGACATGCTAGGTACGTCCTCCATTGGATCTCTGGCAATCTTCTGGCCAGTAGTTGGAAAAGATTGTCGGGTGCACGGGTGCGCACCAGCGATTCGGTACTTAGAAATTTTGAAGTGGTGGGAGAGGGTGGTGGGTAGGGTTGCTACCCGTTCCTTAAAATACAGAACACTTATAAGTTACACATGCTGCAGGGTGTGCAGGGAGGAATATGAATAGTGCTGTCCAGAAACACAATACATGTTCCTCCCTGCACACCCTGCAGCATGTGTAACTCATAAGTGTCCAGGAAAACATGGCTGAGCTGGCAACCCTAGGTGGCAGTTGTGGGTGGGAGAGGAGGGGGGAAATAATTTTTCAAAATAGGTCGGGGAGGGGGTAGGGTATGGAAGGGGGCAGCTACACTACAGAGAAATAGTGGTTTATTTAAAAGAAAACACATTTAACCCTTTGAGTGCTAAGCACTTTCCCACCTGGGTGCTAAGTTTTTTTAAGTTTTTTTTTTTTTTTTTTAAGATCCCCAAGACTTACACTGTTGGAAAGGTTAGGTAGCTGCTTAGATGCCTGATATACAGGATTATACAGGATTCTAAGCAGCATGCCCCCTGCTCCTATACTTAACATTGTTAAGTATAAATAAAGTGGCGCGGTGATGTCATAACGCGCATAACGTGAAGCTCCGGTGATGCCTGTCACTATGCAGGCCCGATTGCCGGGTAGGAGCGGGTGGGAGCCCCCAGATCTCCCTCAAGGTGGAAGAGTGCTAGCGACGGCTCTGAGCCGTCGTTGGCACCAGAGTGGGAAACTCTGCGACAGCTCAGAGCCATCGTTAGCACTCAAGGGGTTAAGACCCTTTATCAGTAATAAAGCATAGGGATATAGTACAAGTCTAGTGTGGGCTGATATCTGCATATCTCTGTATGACTGCAAGAACGAAGGGAAAGACCAGATATATGTTACTCATAGTTGCCAAAATGTCCCTGATTTCCAGGGACAGTCCCTGGATTTTGTTGTATGTCCCTGGATTTTGTTTGTCCCTGGAAATGTGAGCTGGTGCATGTGAGACACAAGTTGATATGATGATATGAAAGATGCTGTCAGACTAAATAATACAAAAATCCATTTGCCTCCAACAGCTTACCCATTCCGGTGCAGTGCATAATCACACAGTAAGATCAGCTGCACTGAGTGTTTGCTGTGTCTCCCCTCCTGTGTATAGTAATTTGACACAGCAGCCTAGCTCCTCTCCTGCACCTCTGCCCTTAGAGTGTATTTAGTAGACTAGGATAACTTAGGAAGCATTGCTTCTGGCTGATAGGACAGTGGATCTAACATAGTTTTGTGTCACTTCAGTTCCGGCACAGAAGACCGAGCGCTAAATTTGCCTGTTTGTGGGCATGCAATAATTAATCAGCCAATACAAGTGGCTGGTTATTGCTACCGCAAGCTCGCTGTAGCAATTAGCGCTTATAAAATTAATCAGATATCAGATCTCTGGTTAATTTTTTAAATGTGCCCTAAATGCCCCCAAAATGCTAGTGTATTTTATTTTTAAAAAAAGATAGCAGCATCTTTTTTTTTTTAATAAAATATCTGCACTAGGCAGTATTTTGGGGGTTAAGTTGGTGGGAGTGGGGTGTTGGAAAAAACAAAAGGCACTGAAAATGCATTTACATTGCGGTTATGGGAACTGTGTGTTCCTAGTAAATATATATGTACTGTGTATGCTTATATACTGTACATATATATATATATATATATATATATATATATATATATATATATATATATATATATGTGTGTGTGTGTAAATATGTGTATATAAACACATATTAACACAATATATATGTATATAATCATATACAAATATATTTAAATTTGCTTACATCGCTGAGCTACTTACTCCCTTCACTTTTGCATCAGAACCTAATCTGGCGGGGCAACTTGTAATACCAGTGCACATTAGCGTGCAATGGTATTACACAGTGGAGCACAAATATTGCTTTTATGAAAGCAGTATTTAGCGCTCCCCTTGTAATCTGGCCCATAGTATATTTTTCTTCTTAAATGGGAAGAGTCCGCAGCTGCATTCATTCATTCTTTGCCTTTCGTCACAGGAGGTTGGCAGAGAAGTGTCAGAAGATTGAAGACAGTCTCTTATGGAGGGTAGTACTCTTTGAAATGGGACTGGAGTTTTAAGTAATCCTGTCAGCCTCTCAGTGAGAGCATGGATGAAAGTTAGAGTCCGGAGATGCAGGGAGTGTCGTCTCTGCAAAACCATGCCGACTCATGTTAACAGCTCCTGGGCAATTGGCGTTGATGAGTTTCGCCGGCGTTGATGTTAACAAAAGAAGTCAGGGTCCCATTGGGACTCCTTTATCTTAAGATGGAATCAAGGGTTAGTATCTCCTGTGGGGTGTTATTGAACATTTTTGTTATGCGATTCTGTCTGCTAATGTGTAGTGATGCTTGGGCTCATGGCTATTTGGAGCATAATGGCCTTATCATCAGACAGCTCGGTCCTTTTGGAATGGCGCGCCTTTTTTTTTTTGCTGGCTTACACGGTGCACCTCGTGACCGGGTGTGGTAACGTAATTCCATTTCCGTACTCTGACTGATTAGTGACGGAGAGAGTCTGCTCGTTAGTTGTCTGGTTCACAGGAGGTGGTGAGTGCCCCAGCCATTGGGGGTGTAAGGTGCCATTTAGCTTTAGTCCATATTTGCAATCTCCAAGTTATGGAGGATTCTGATCTTTTGGAGATGGACATCTCCAACTTGGAGTATACGTCTTGTGAGGAGTATGAAATAGCCCGGGTTATCCATGCTCATCAGTTATGTTCCGATTGCCGTTCTAGAGTACTCTCTTCACCCGAATCAGGGAATGTAGAGTGCGTTGTGCCATCCACCCCTGAGGATTCCATGTCCCGTGAGGTGTGTGCCCCAGAACCTTCTTTTGCTACGCAAGCAGGTGTCCCTATGGCCGTTACTCCTTCTCCGGAAGGTGGCCTGTTTTCTCCAGAGGTTACGGCACTGTTCCGCATGGCCATATCTATGGCGTTGGCACAATTATATCACCCAAGAGAAGTATTTTTCAGATACTGTCCATGTTCTGTTCACCAGGCACCGTCGAGCGTGAGATCGCCTGAGTCAGTTCGACCTTCTGGGGAACTGATGGCCTCTGAGACTTCAGGGGACCCTCCCTTGTGGCCATGGTCGCCCATCGATCCGGCGGGGCAACATTTTGCCTTCCGTTATAAACTGGCACGTCTTCGTGTACTACTAAGGCATGTTTTGGCGGTGCTGGAGGATTCCGGTCCTACTGGGCCGAGGGATCCTCGGTCTTTTGTGCCAGAAGGCAAATTGGGTTAGACGTATGGGGATGAAGCCAATCTCCTTGATGTCTCCATTTTTTCCTTTCTTTTAAGTATCTGTTTCAGTTCTGAACTTGGGAGAATGGGGCTTCTGATCGGCTGGTCCTGTTATCGTGACCATTCTCCTTGGGCGTTCACCCTCGGATGCTGCCTTCATTTTATTTGATCCGGTTAGGATGTGTTTGATTTGTTTTAAGAAGCTCATGTCTGTTATGATTTTCTGTTTGTGAACGTTTCTTCTCTGGAACTGATACTTGTGATTTTGTGGTCACGTGGGCACTTCCTCGGAAGTTGCGCATTACTATATAAGACATAGTTATGTTTATAGTTTATGTTATTGCTCCCTTTGGGGGTTTCGATTTTCTTAGACCTTGGACAGTCTGGAGCGTTCTTGTACCAGACGGGTACTGGTTGGGCACTAGCTACTGTTCCTCATGGTTCATGTCACCCACGTGGTGCCGGTGTGCTGGTTATCCTGTCGGGTGCTGAGTCGTTCACTTTGGTAAAGTGTTCCTTTTTCTTTTTGCCTTCCATTACTAGATCTTACACGTCAAACCGTTCCTCTTTCCTCGGTGGACGGAGTGTCGGAGGGATTGTATACCGTCATCTTTACCGTTCCTAATGTCAAGGGGGTTCTGGGTTCAGACCTTGCTAAGGCTTCATCTTGGGTTCAGGAGGTCCTTTGGCCTCGGAACCGAGTTTCTTCATTCCCAAATGGTTTGGAGGTTTGGATGACCTCTAGACATCTGGGGTACCAGATTGGATGGCGATTTTCGTTTCACCCTTGGTATCTTCTGGATGTCTGTTTCTTGTGGCCTAGTCGCTGGTACCTCTGGTAGGTTGCTGGGGCTAGTTTTTCCCTTCTTGGGCGTTCGGGTCATCTGTGTCTGGAAGTTCATTCTTCCTTTTCCTTTCAAGTATCCCGCACGCTTTCATAATTGGGAGCGCGGGGGTTTGGGGTTATTCCCTTTTTTCCCCGGTATTCGCCCCTGGTCAGCTTGTCTGCCAGGAGTGGTGGGGCTCCCATCATTATCCTTGTGCAGTACAGAGTTTTCCAGGAAGCTGATCCTGTAAGGATCTTTGGGGATGGCTCGTTTGGAGCCTGTCTCTTGTAAACCCCGTGGTCTTTAGACCTTGGGGTGTTGTCCTTCGATCCTCTAGGAAATCTAGCTCTTTGGGCTTGCAAGTAGAGGGTCCTAGGTTCAGATCCACCTCAGGTTGCTGGTTGCCGTCTCTTAGGCCTGTTGAGATCTCTTTCTAGGCTCTTGGTCTGAGCCTCTGGCGAGCGTCCAATGTCCAAGGACATTGGGACGTGGGATGCACTACCTAGGGTGCAATCCTCCGTATGAGGCACTTGATGGTTTCTCAGGGGTTTAGAACATCGTCCGGTCCCAGGTTTTGGGGGTCTGGCTTATGGCCATGTTTCTGTCTGAGATTTCGGGTTCCGGATTTCTGGATTCGGTCCTGGGCGGTTCAGTTTCAACCCTTGGGTTGGAACAACCACTTGTCCCTTCAGGGGGATTGGTTGTCGTTCATGATGCTATGTTGTGGCTTAGTGGCTAGCTCACTGGGCTTGCAAGCGGAAGGTCCAGGGTTTAAATCCAGATTCGGGTGCTGGTTGAAAACTTTTCAGGTCCTTCAAGATGTATTTAAGGAGATTTGATAATTGCCTGTATGTTAGTTTTGCTGTCTCTCAGATGGGACCTTACAGTGGTCGTCAGGGGCAGCTATTGCACCTTTTGATATGGGCTTGTGGTTGTTGTCTCAACTAAGGTGGTGGTAATGGCCGAATGGTCTCTTCTCAATTGTTTTTTTACCGTTTCTCTACATCCTCTTCTCCATGCTGATGGCTGGGGAAGCAGTTTCCTTTGCGTTTGACCTCCTTTGAGAAGATTTTGGATGCGTTACAGTATCCATTGAGGTCCTGAAGGTCCTTATCTTCTCTTTTCCGAGGGGTTTCTTCCCTTCCTTACACGCAAGATGTCATGGGGGCTGGATCTGGTAATAGGATGCTGTAGTTCAGTGCTCTATCTCCCTTTTTGTTTTTAGGGAAGGGAACTGTGTAGGGGTTCTGGAACCCGAGCACGTAGTATTCTATCCTGGTTTCGTGGTAGCATACCAGATTTAAGTAATGGGTCAGAGTTGTTCTCCCAGGGGTTTCGTTTCCTCTTAGACCCTCCTCCTGAGGTCTGATTCAGAGAATTTTGTATTTTCTGTCTTTGGACGTTGTCAGCCTTTTTGGGCTGGGTCCATTACCTCGGAGTGGGGGTCGGGATCTGTATACTCTGTTGAGTCTTGACTGTGTTGATCCTGTTCTCCTACCTTCGGTGGGGGGCTTCAGAGTGTTTCATCCCTCCACTGTTTGAATTTGTGGCTGGGGTCGGATGTTCTTCTAGGGTCCGGATTTCTTCCTGGACGAGAGTTGTTGCCGATATTTTTCGGCATTTCTCTGTGGGATGGTGTCCCACGATGGCTTAGGGTCAGCTTTGCTGCCTTGAGGCTGGAGCTTGCGAGTTCTTGTTCAGCTGTGGCTCTGTGTTCTTCAAGAGAGCCTCCTTCTTACTAGGACAGTTAGTCTCCACCGATCCTTTACTGCAGGCTCCAAATTTCCTTCGGTCCTGATATGGGTTCCTACCTATGGTTGGATAGTTTTAGTGGTTGTGTCTGCTAAGACTATGGTACTGTGGGGAGCTCGGGGCTTCCTTGAAGCACCATAAGTTGCATGGTGTTGTGTCGGAGGATCTGAGGATTTTGTTCTTCCTTGCAATCACTCTCTCATAGGTGTGGAGTTACACTCTGGGGAAGGGATAGGATCCTTGTCCTCTAGAGAGTTCATTTCCCTGAGCGGCTGTCTTGTAGCAACCGTGTTTTTTTTTTCTAATCTTAGTTTGGTGGTCCTTTGGATCTTTTATGGGTCCTCCGTTCTCCCCCTCGAAGGTAGGTGGAGGTTCTCGTCCTTCGGGTAGGAGTAATTTTCATGTGATCTGGCTCCTCAAAGGCCTTTGTGCTCAGTGGAATCTAGGGATTTGGAGTGATCTCTAGCACGGCCTTGCCAGTTGTTTAACTGATGGGCAGTTACTTGGTCCTTTCAGGTTTTTACCCCTTTGTTTCTAGTTTTTTATTGGGTGTTGGTTAATTTCAGGCTGGGGTGCCCTTCAAAGAAGCCACCTTCTGTACCTGCCATTTGTTTGCTTTTAGTGTCCTCTATAGCTTGGGTATTGTTTTCCAAAAAGTAATGAATGCAGCTGTGGACTATAATTTAAGTTATTTAAAAATAATTAACTCCTAATAGAATATTGTTGTTATTATTATTAAATGTCTGCCTAATTTTGATGCTGTATTGTAACAATAACCATATGCCCAGATTGTGTTCCAGAGACTGGTATTGTCAGTATTATGGGGTAGGTGTAAGAGCTTGGTGCTGTGATCTGTATAATAAGCTATGGATAAGTCTAAATTATACTATTATTATGAAATGGTTGTGTTTTGATCACAGAACTGTGTGGGCGGAGCATTTGAACAGTAGGTCATCAATACTCAAGTAACCTGCTTGCTCTGTTGCTAAGTGTACCTGGAAATGTTTTTGAAATGTTGGCAACTGGTTACTGAGTCTGGGATAATGTACAGTTCCTCATGGGTGGTCAAATTTTTGTTGTCATTCCTCTCCCCCATTTACATTCCATATTACGCTCTCCTCTTTGCACCGCTGTCCTAATATATGATTTTATGATGGCTCTAATTACTAAGCTGGGGCCTGTTTCCCACACACAGTGTCAGACTTCTCGTGGTTTAATAAGCCAGATGTGGGTATCAGTGAGAGAACTTACCTATTTACAACTGAGCGGCTTCTGGGTGAATTCTGCTTTCAGCAGTTTTGTTTGAGACACTGAAGAGGCAGCTACTTATAGATTTGTTTTATTGCTTGTCAGTACCAGAGAAATTTACAATACCAACAAACCACAGTACCAGAGAAATGGCATCTGAGTATAACGTCTGCGGTAATAGGATGATTTGCTTAAAGTACAATAAAATGACATCCTGAATGTCAGCATAACCCACCGGGTACAGGTCTTACTATTGTTACCATCAGTAGCTTCAAAGCCCTGACGATGTATGGTGGAAATATTCTTTTTTCTCAGTTAAGGAAATATGTTAAGAAAAAGAACATTTGTGTTGCTCTCTGTTTCCTGTTCACTGTTCTCAGTTTTGGAAGAGATCTCTCAGATCCAATGTTAAAAGCAGCTGGAGCTACCATAGATAACGCTTCAGATTCTTTTTCATCTAGGAAAAGACAATGCAAGGATCAGCTTGTTCAAGAATATTGCTCTGAATCTTCATGTTTGGTTTACTGCAGTTTCAGTTTGTGGATTGCAAAAAGGTTTCAGTTCACAGTGTATTGTCTCATCCCGTTATCATGAAGCTATATATTTCACTTACTGGGTCACAATAGTCCCAGTTTCAGAGATGGAAAGGAAATGTGTTTCTGTTCCCGTCTCTAATTTGTGCCCAGAGTTACAGATAATCTCAAATGTAATCTCTTCTATTAAAGGGAAACTGAACCCAAAAATTTTATTTTGTAATTCAGATAGAGCATGCAATTTTAAGCAACTTTCTCATTTACTCCTATTATCAATTTTTCTTAGTTCTCTTGCTATCTTTATATGAAAAAAAGGCATAAGAAGCTTTTTTCTTGGCTCAGAACTCTGGACAGCAGTTTTTGATTGGTGGATGAATTTATCCACCAATCAAAAAGGACAACCTAGATTGTTCACCAAAAATAGGCCGGCATCTAAACTTACATTCTTGCATTTCAAATAAAGATACCAAGAGAATAAAGAACATTTAATAATAGGAGTAAATTAGAAAGTTGCTTAAAATGTAATGCTCTATCTAAATCACAAAAGTAAATATGTGGGTTCAGTGTCCCTTTAACACACCTGTTTGGATACACTGTTAAATGGTTCCAATGGGAAGGATACTTGTTACAGAGTTGTCATGCCCCCATTAGGTCTTGAACTCTGGTCTCCCATCTTGTATCCAAGTGACTTTCCCCTGATCCACCAGAGGACTTTATTTGCTATTGCTTTCCTGATGATTTTCTGTTTTCTCTCTCAGGCTCCCTGGCTCCACCTCCGTGAGTTGTTGGTTATGTGTAATTACAAACAGGCTTTTTAAACCTGCCTGGCCAATCATTATTGTTCCTGACATTGAGTCTAGGGGGTAGATTTATCAAATGGCGGACGGACATGATTTTTACAGCATACGCAGTCGGCATTTATCATTGCACAAGCATTTCTGGTGAAATACTTGTGCAATGCCGCCCCCTGCACATTTGCGGCCAATCGGCCACTAGCAGGGGGTGTCAATCATCCAGATTGTATCTGATTGGGATGATTGCAGTCCGTCACCTCAGAGGTGGCGGAAGGGTTAAGGAGCAGCTGTCTTAAGACCGCTGCTTCTTAAATCCTGTTTCCGGCGAGCCAAAAGGCTCGCGCAGAATGAGCAGCATACGCTGCTTAATAAATCAGCCCCCATGACTCTGTTTGTTATAGAAGAAGCCTTGTTGCTTAATTTTGGCTTTGTCTGTATGTGATGCAATAGTGTCACACACACACTGTGTCTGTACGTAATGCAATAGTGTCACACATACACACACTGTGTCTGTACGTAATGCAATAGTGTCACACATACACACACACACCCACACACACACTGTCTGTACGTAATACAAAGTCACACACACACACTGTGTCTGTATGTAATGAAATAGTGTCATACACACACACACTGTGTCTGTATGTAATGCAATAGTGACACACGCACTGTCTGTACGTAATACAATAGTGTCACTCACACACACACACTGTGTCTGTACGTAATACAATAGTGTCACTCACACACACACTGTGTCTGTACGTAATAAAATAGTGTCACTCACACACACACTATGTCTGTACATAATACAATAGTGTAACACACACACTGTGTTTGTACGTAATACAATAGTGTCACACACACGCTGTGTCTGTACGTAATACAATAGTGTCACACACACACTGTGTCTGTACGTAATACAATAGTGTCACACACACGCTGTGTCTGTACGTAATAAAATAGTGTCACTCACACACACACTATGTCTGTACATAATACAATAGTGTAACACACACACTGTGTTTGTACGTAATACAATAGTGTCACACACACGCTGTGTCTGTACGTAATACAATAGTGTCACACACACACTGTGTCTGTACGTAATACAATAGTGTCACACACACGCTGTGTCTGTACGTAATACAATAGTGTCACTCACACACACACACACACACACACACTGTGTCTGTACTTAATACAATAGTGTCACTCACACACACTGTGTCTGTACGTAATACAATAGTGTCACTCACACACACACTATGTCTGTACATAATACAATAGTGTCACTCACACACACTGTCTACGTAATACAATAGTGTAACACACACACTGTGTCTGTATGTAATACAATAGTGTCACACACACTGTGTCTGTACGTAATACAATAGTGTCACACACACACACTCTGTGTACGTATTACAATGGTGTCACACACACTGTCTGTACATGATAAAAAAACTCACACACACACACTGTGTCTGTATGTAATGCAATAGTGTCATACACACACATACACTGTGTCTGTATGTAATGCAATAGTGACACATGCACTGTCTGTACGTAATACATTAGTGTCACTCACACACACACACACACACACTGTCTGTACGTAATACAATAGTGTCACTCACACACACACTGTGTCTGTACATAATACAATAGTGTCACACAAACACACACACACTGTACGTAATACAAAGTCACACACACACTGTGTCTGTACGTAATAAAATAGTGTCACACACACACACACTGTGTCTGTACATAATACAATAGTGTCACACATACACACACTGTGTACGTATTACAATGGTGTCACACACACACACTGTCTGTACGTAATACAAAGTCACACACACACTGTGTCTGTATGTAATGCAATAGTGTCATACACACACACACTGTCTGTATGTAATGCAATAGTGACACACGCACTGTCTGTACGTAATACATTAGTGTCACTCACACACACACACACACACACTGTGTCTGTACGTAATACAATAGTGTCACTCACACACACACTGTGTCTGTACGTAATACAATAGTGTCACTCACACATACACTGTGTCTGTACATAATACAATAGTGTAACACACACACACTGTGTCTACGTAATACAATAGTGTCACACACACACTGTGTCTGTACGTAATACAATAGTGTCACACACACACTGTGTCTGTACGTAATACAATAGTGTCACACACACACTGTGTCTGTACGTAATACAATAATGTCACACACACACTGTGTCTGTACGTAATACAATAGTGTCACACACACACACACACTGTGTCTGAACGTAATACAATAGTGTCACACACACACACACTGTGTCTGTACATAATACAATAGTGACACACACACTGTGTCTGTACGTAATACAATAGTGATACACACACACTGTGTCTGTACGTAATACAATAGTGTGTTTCTCACACACTGTGTCTGTACATAATGCAATAGTGTGTTACACACACACTCGCCTAGATTACGAGTCTTGCGTTAGCCTTAAAAAGCAGCGTTGGGGGGTCCCAACGCTGCTTTTTAATGCCCGCTGGTAACTTCAATCCTATTGGCTGATCCAATCAGCCAATAGGATTGAGCTCACATTCTATTGGCTGATTGGAACAGCCAATAGAATGCAAGATCAATCCTATTGGCTGATTGCATCAGCCAATAGGATTTTTCCTACCTTAATTCCGATTGGCTGATAGGATCAGCCAATCGGAATTGAAGGGACGCCATCTTGGATGACATCACTTAAAGGAACCTTCATTCTTCAGTCGCAGTCGGATGGAAGAGGATGCTCCGCGTCGGATGTCTTCAAGATGGACCCGCTCCGGATGGAAGAATATAGAAGATGCCGCCTGGATGAAGCCTTCTGCCCGTCTGGAGGGCCTCTTCTGGCCGGATCGGATGAAGACTTCTGCCCCTCTGAACGTCCACTTGTGCCCGGCTGGGTGAAGACGGCTCAAGGTAGGGTGATCTTCAAGGGGTTAGTGTTAGGTTTTTTTAAGGGGGGGGGGGATTGGGTGGGTTTTAGAGTAGGGTTGGGTGTGTGGGTGGTGGGTATTAATGTTGAGGGGGGGTATTGTATTTTTTTTTTTTTACAGGTAAAAGAGCTGATTACTTTGGAGCAATGCCCTGCAAAAGGCCCTTTTAAGAGCTATTTGTAATTTAGTATAGGGTAGGGAATTTTATTATTTCTTCTATAAGGTACGACGAGTCCACGGATTCATCCTTTACTTGTGGGATATTATCCTCCTGCTAACAGGAAGTGGCAAAGAGCACCACAGCAGAGCTGTCTATATAGCTCCTCCCTTATCTCCACCCCCCCCCAGTCATTCTCTTTGCCTACTCTAAGTACTAGGAAGGGTAAAGTGAAAGAGGTGATACAATATTAGTTTTTATTTTCTTCAAGCAAGAGTTTTTTATTTTAAATGGTACCGGTGTGTACTATTTACTCTCAGGCAGCAGATGGATGAAGACTTCTGCCTGGAGGCTGATGATCTTAGCATTTGTAACTAAGATCCAGAGCAGTTCCCACAGAGGCTGAGGGGTACATGAAACTTCAGTGTGAGGAACGTTTTCATGCTATACAGCAGTGAGGTATGTTCAGTCATTTTTTCTGGAGAGACTGTGTATTTCAGAAAGGCTGACAGTATCCCCATGAGAGTAAGGGTAAGCAGTAATCCTGAGAGTTATAGAAGGGTATTACTAAGCTTGAATAAGGGGCTAATTAAAAAATGGTTGACACTGAGTTTTTTAATGTTTGTGGGCAATCGTTTTGTGAACTGGGAGTGCTGTTAACGTTTTTTGGGGCAATAACGTTTTTTGGCAACTTTATTGAGGGTACACTTGGCTTATTTCTTTTGCAAGATGTACAGAGTCCACGGATTCATCCTAACTTGTGGGATATTGTCCTTCCTGACAGGAAGTAGCAAAGAGAGCACCACAGCAGAACTGTCTATATAGCTCCCCCCTTAGCTCCACCCCCAGTCATTCTCTTTACTGGCTCTAAGCAGGAAGAGTAAAGAGAAGAGGTGTTAAACTGTTAGTTATATTTTATCTTCAATCAAGTGTTTGTTATTTTTAAATGGTACCGGTGTGTACTATTTACTCTCAGGCAGGACATAGATGAAGATTTCTGTCTGGAGGATGATGATCTTAGCATTTGTAACTAAGGTCCACTGCTGTTCCCACAGAAGCTGAGGAGTACAGGAAAACTTCAGTGTGAGGAACGGTTTCTTGCTATACAGCAATGAGGTATGTTCAGTCATATTTTCTGCAGAGACTGTGTTAACTCAGAAAGGCTGACAGTGTCCCCATAAGGGGAAGCAGTAATCCTAGTATTATCAGAGGTTTTTACTAGCTTGCATTAAGGGTTAATTTTTTGTGGGCACTCAGTTTGTTATGTGAATTTGGGACAAACGTTTTTGTGTCTGGGAGTAACGTTTTCTGTTTTACGGGACATTTGCTTGAGGGTTCTTTGAGGTTGTTTATAACCCACATGGCTTTCAGGCAGAGTTTGTTAGTTTTGTGTAGGCCCCAGCAACATCGAGTGAGGTGGGCGGGGCCTACATTTGCAAGCAGCAAGCAACTTCTCCTGAGGTCCTGAGAGTCTTCTGAGGGACTAATTGAAGCTTTAAACCCCATATTATCGCTTCCTAAGGGCAGGTAGGGCCACAGCAGAGCTGTGGCAAGGTGCTTTAGGGTTTTTTAACCGGTTTTAGACACTTATCAATTCGTTTTTTTCATTTGGGGGTCTATTGCTTTGTTACTTGTGGTGCAATCCTTCTAAAGCTTAGTGGGTATACTGTTAAAATTTCGGAATTTTTTAAGCAATTTTAACCTGTTTTGCAGTTTGTGTCTGCCTTTTTTTCTCTTAAAGGTACAGTACCGTTTTTGCAAATTGTGTTTTTTTCATTAAATAAAGGGTTTTCCAAGCTTGCTTGCTTCATTGCTAGCCTGTTAAACATGTCTGATACTGAGGAAAGCCATTGTGGAACGCCCTCTAAGAATGTGTCCCAATTGTACTGATATGTCTATAAATTGCAAACAGCATATTTTGACTTATAAGAATTTGGCATTAAATGATTCTCATACAGAAGTAAATCAGGTTTCGCCATCTAGTTCTCCCCAAGTGTCACAACCAGTTATGCCCGCACAAGCGACGCCAAATACTTCTAGTGCGTCTTAATTCTTTCACCTTGCAAGATATGGCTTCAGTTATGAATACTACCCTCACAGAGGTTTTATCTAAGCTGCCAGGGTTGCAAGGGAAGCGCAGTAGCTCTGGGTTAAGAACAAATGCTGAGCCTTCTGACGCTTTAGTAGCCGTATCCGATATTCCCTTACAATGTTCTGAGGTAGGGATGAGGGATTTGCTGTCTGAGGGAGAGATTTCTGATTCAGGAAAGATGTTCCCTCAGACAGATTCAGATATGACGGCATTTAAATTTAAGCTAAGCACCTCTGTTTATTGCTCAGGGAGGTTTTAGCTACTCTAGATGATTGTGAACCTATTGTCGTTCCAGAGAAATTGTGTAAAATTGACAAATATTTAGAGGTTCCTGTTTACACTGATGTTTTTCCGGTCCCTAAGAGGATTTCGGGCATTGTTACTAAGGAGTGGGATAGACCAGGTATTCCGTTCGCTCCCCCTCCTGTTTTTAAGAAAATGTTCCCCATTTCTGACACCATAAAGGACTCATGACAGATGGTCCCTAAGGTGGAGGGAGCTATTTCTACTCTGGCTAAGCGTACAACTATACCTATTGAAGACAGTTGTGCTTTCATTGATCCTATGGATAAAAAGTTAGAGGGTCTCCTAAAGAAAATTTTTGTTCATCAGGGTTTTCTTCTTCAACCTATAGCGTGCATTGTTCCGGTAACCACTGCAGCTGCTTTTTGGTTTGAGGCTCTAGAAGAGGCTCTTCAGATGGAGACCCCACTAGATGATATTTTGGACAGAATTAAGGCCCTTAAGTTGGCTAATTCTTTTATTACAGACGCCGCTTTTCATCTTGCTAAGTTAGCGGCAAAGAATTCAGGTTTTGCCATTTTAGCGCGAAGAGCTTTATGGCTTAAGTCCTGGTCAGCTGATGTGTCATCTAAATCTAAGCTTTTGACCATCCCTTTCAAAGGTAAGACCCTATTCGGGCCTGCACTGAAAGAGATCATTTCAGACATCACTGGAGGGAAGGGTCATGCCCTCCCTCAAGATAAGTCAAATAAGACAAGGACCAAACAAAATTTTTTTCGTTCCTTTTGAAACTTCAAGGGTGGTCCCGCTTCCTCTTCCCCTGCTGCAAAGCAAGAGGGGAACTTTGCTCAATCCAAGCCAACCTGGAGACCTAACCAGGCTTGGAACAAGGGTAAACAGGCCAAAAAGCTTGCTGCTGCCACTAAGACAGCATGAAGGGGTAGCCCCCGATCCGGGACCGGATCAAGTAGGGGACAGACTTTCTCTCTTTGCTCAGGCCTGGGCAAGAGACGTTCAGGACTCCTGGGCCATAGAAATTGTAACCCAGGGGTATCTCCTAGATTTCAAAGATTCTCCTCCAAGGGGGAGGTTCCATCTTTCTCAATTGTCTGTAAACCAGACAAAAAGAGAGGCGTTCTTACGCTGTGTAGAAGACCTTTTTACCATGGGAGTGATCTGCCCAGTTCCGAAAACAGAACAGGGGCAAGGTTTCTACTCCAATCTGTTTGTGGTTCCCAAAAAAGAGGGAACCTTCAGACCAATTGTAGATCTCAAGATCCTAAACCAATTCCTAAGAGTTCCATCCTTCAAGATGGAGACCATTCGGACTATTTTACCAATGATCCAGGAGGGTCAATATATGACTACCGTGGATCTAAAGGATGCGTATCTACACATTCCTATCCACAAAGATCATCACCAGTTCCTCGGGTTTGCCTTTCTGGACAGGCATTACCAGTTTGTGGCTCTTCCCTTTGGGTTGGCCACGGCGCCAAGAATCTTCACAAAGGTGCTAGGCTCCCTTCTGGCGGTCCTAAGGCCAAGGGGCATAGCAGTGGCGCCTTATCTAGACGACATCTTAATTCAAGCGTCGACTTTCCAACTTGCCAAGTCTCACACGGACTTAGTGTTGGCCTTTCTAAGATCTCATAGGTGGAAGGTGAACGAGAAAAAGAGTTCTCTTATTCCTCTCACAAGAGTTCCATTCCTGGGAACTCTGATAGATTCGGTGGACATGAAAATATTTCTGACGGTGGTCAGGATTTTAACCACCTGATTTTAACCACCTGGAATCATTCCATTCCTCGCCGTCAGTGGCTCAGTGTATGGAGGTAATCAGACTTATGGTAGTGGCAATGGACATAGTTCTGTTTGCTCGCTTGCATCTCATACCACTGCAACTATGCATGCTCAAACAGTGGAATGGGGATTATGCAGATTTATCTCCTCAGATAAATCTGGATCAAGAGACCAGAGACTCTCTTCTTTGGTGGTTGTCACAGGATCACCTGTCCAGGGGAATGTGTTTCCGCAGGCCAACGTGGGTTATTGTGACAATGGACGCCAGCCTACTGGGCTGGGGTGCAGTCTGGAATTCCCTAAAAAAAGCACAGGGTTTGTGGACTCAGGAGGAGGCCCTCCTACCGATAAATATTCTGGAATTAAGAGCGATATTCAATGCTCTTCAGGCGTGGCCTCAGCTGGCTTCGGCCGGATTCATCAGGTTTCAATCGGACAACATCACGACTGTAGCTTATATCAATCATCAGGGGGAAACAAGGAGTTCCTTGGTGATGATAGAAGTTTCCAGGATAATCCGATGGGCAGAGACTCAGTCTTGCCATCTATCAGCGATCTATATCCCAGGGGTGGAGAACTGGGAGGCAGATTTTCTAAGTCGTCAGACTTTTCTTCCGGGGGAGTGGGAGCTCCATCCGGAGGGGTTTGCTCAACTGGTTCAGCTATGGGGCACACCAGAATTGGATCTGATGGCGTCTCGTCAGATCGCCAAACTTCCTCGTTACGGATCCAGGTCAAGGGATCCTCAGGCAGTACTGATAGATGCTCTAGCAGTACCCTGGTCGTTCAACCTGGCTTATGTGTTTCCACCATTCCCTCCCGCCAGAATCAAACAGGAGAGAGCTTCGGTGATTTTGATAGCGCCTGCGTGGCCATGCAGGACTTGGTATGCAGACCTGGTGGACATGTCATCTCTGCCACCATGGACTCTGCCACTGAGATGGGACCTTTAGATTCAAGGTCCATTCAAGCATCCAAATCTAATTTCTCTGCAACTGCCTGCTTGGAGATCGAATGCTTGATTTTATCAAAGCGGGGTTTCTATGAGTCGGTCATAGATACCTTGATTCAGGCTCGAAAGCCTGTCACCAGGAAGATCTATCAAAAGATATGGCGTAAATATCTTTTTTGGTGTGAATCCAAAGGCTACTCATGGAGTAAGATCAGGATTCCTTGGATTTTGTCTTTTCTCCAAGAAGGATTGGAGAATGGATTGTCCGCTAGTTCCTTAAATGGACAGATATCTGTTTTGTCTATTCTGTTGCACAAGCGTCTGGCAGATGTCCCAGACGTTCAGGCTTTTTGTCAGGCTTTAGTTAGAATTAAGCCTGTGTTTAAACCTGTTGCTCCGCCATGGAGTCTCAATTTAGTTCTTAAAGTTCTTCAGGGGGTTCCGTTTGAACCCATGCATTCCATAGATATTAAGCTTCTATCTTGGAAAGTTCTGTTTCTAGTTGCTATCTCTTCAGCTCGAAGAGTTTCTGAACTATCTGCATTACAATGTGACTCGCCTTATCTTGTTTTCCATGCTGATAAGGTGGTTTTGCGTACCAAACCTGCGTTCCTCCCTAAGGTTGTTTCTAACAGGAATATCAATCAGGAAATTGTTGTTCCTTCTCTGTGTCCTAATCCTTCTTCTAAGAAGGACCGTCTGTTGCACAACTTGGACGTGGTTCGTGCCTTGAAGTTTTATTTGCAGGCAACCAAAGATTTTCGCCAATCATCTTCTTTGTTTGTTGTCTATGGTGGAAAGCGTAGAGGTCAAAAGACTACGGCTACCTCTCTTTCCTTTTGGCTGAAAAGCATCATCCGTTTGGCTTATGAGACTGCTGGACAGCAGCATCCTGAAAGAATTACAGCTCACTCCACTAGAGCGGTGGCTTCCACATGGGCTTTTAAAAATGATGCTTCTGTTGAACAGATTTGTAAGGCTGCGACTTGGTCTTCTCTTCACACCTTTTCCAAATTTTACAAATTTGATACTTTTGCTTCTTCAGAGGCAATTTTTGGGAGAAAGGTTTTGCAAGCAGTGGTGCCTTCCGTTTAGGTTCCTGTCTTGTCCCTCCCTTCATCCGTGTCCTAAAGCTTTGGTATTGGTATCCCACAAGTTAGGATGAATCCGTGGACTCGGTACATCTTGCAAAAGAAAACAGAATTAATGCTTACCTGATAAATTTCTTTCTTTTGCGATGTACCAAGTCCACGGCCCGCCCTGTCTATTCAAGACAGATAGTATTTTTTATGTAAACTTCAGTCACCTCTGCACCTTATAGTTTCTCCTTTTCTTCCTTGGCCTTCGGTCGAATGACTGGGGGGTGGAGCTAAGGGGGAGCTATATAGACAGCTCTGCTGTGGTGCTCTCTTTGCTACTTCTTGTCAGGAAGGACAATATCCCACAAGTTAGGATGAATCCGTAGACTCGGTACATCGCAAAAGAAAGACATTTATCAGGTAAGCATAAATTCTGTTTTTTTTTGGTTTTTAGAACCCAAATGGCTAGTTTAATACCGCTCTGGTGCAGTTCCTTGAGGCTGTAAAAACATTGAGTGAGATGGTCGGGGCCTATTTTCACGCCTCACATGCGCAGTTGTATTTACTTAGCAAGCAGCAAGCTCCAACTCCGGAGGGCCCTTGTGGAAGTATTGGGCCAAATCGAAGCTTTAACCCCATTTTTCTTATCCCTGAGGGCAGGTAGGCTGGGGGTGTTTTTTCCGGATTTAGGCCTTATTATCAATCCGGTTTGCATAATAAAGGGTTAACTGTTTGTTTTTCTTGTGGGGCAAACTTAACTACACAAATTGAGTCTTATGTCCAAAATTTGAAAAGATTGGTGTATTTTAAAGCAGTTTTGCAGAACGTGTATGCTTTAAAATACAATAAGATTGTTATTTTTTCACTAAATAAAGTGTTTTCAAGCTTGTTTGTAGTCATTACTAGCCTGTTCAACATGTCTGACATTGAGGAAAGTCAATGTTCAATATGTTTAGAAGCCATTGTGGAACCCCCACTTAGAATGTGTCCCTCATGCACTGAAAGGTCAATAAATTGCAAAGAACATATTTTAGTTACTAAAAGTATGTCGCAGGATGATTCTCAGTCAGAAGGGAATCAGGTTATGCCATCTAATTCTCCCCAAGTGTCACAACCATTAACGCCCGCACAAGCGACGCCAAGTACTTCTAGTGCGTCTAATTCTTTTACCCTGCAAGATATGGCCGCAGTTATGAATACTACCCTCACAGAGGTTTTATCTAAGCTGCCTGGGTTGCAGGGGAAGCGCAGTAGGTCTGGTGTGAGAACAAATGCTGAGGCCTCTGACGCTTTATTCGCCATTTCCGATGTACCCTCACAATGTTCTGAGTTGATGATGAGGGATTTGCTGTCTGAGGGAGAGATTTCTGATTCAGGAAAGATGTTCCCTCAGACAGACTCAGATATGACGGCTTTTAAATTTAAACTAGAACACCTCCGCTTGTTGCTCAGGGAGGTTTTAGCGACTCTGGATGCTTGTGACCCTATTGTAGTTCCAGAGAAATTGTGTAAAATGGACAGATATCTAGAGGTTCCTGCCTACACTGATGTTTTTCCGGTCCCTAAGAGGATTTCGGACATTGTTACTGAGGAGTGGGATAGACCAAGACCAGGTATTCCGTTCGCTCCCCCTCCTACTTTTAAGAAAATGTTTCCCATATCAGACACCATGCAGGATTCGTGGCAGACGGTCCCTAAGGTGGAGGGAGCTATTTCTACCCTGGCTAAGCGTACAACTATACCTATTGAGTTGTGCTTTTGGTTATCTAAAGTTCCTGCTGCAGAGTCTTCATGATATGTGCAAGAGACATCAGACACAAGATACTCCAATTACATGCAGCTTATGACATTTGCTCATATTTTATTGGATCCATCTTTTACCGTTGTTGAATGGACTGACGAGCACCTTTGTTCCTGAGACGCGAGGCAAGTTAACCGGGTGACTCTATAAGGATCCGGCCTGCATCATTTGCACTTATAAGTGCTGCACCAAATGTCAAGCCCCCTCACCCATCCAATCGGATTGAAGAGCGGGTCTGCACGGTCTCACTGAAAGTCGAGGATTCCTGGTTGCTTGAACAGGGGAGCAGACGGTGAAGCCGGATATACCACTAACGAGTGGTCTTGCTTCCCCAGGACCAAGCACAGACGCGCCGACTCGAAGTCATCCAGGCAAGGTTTGCCGTTCTGGAGATCCACTGTTTCAGGACACCACGACTCCTTTGCACAGCCAGCTGGTTTGCTGATTGAATACCAGCCTGCTCCTAACAGGCACAAGAGAGTGCCTTTACGTTTGTGAGTACCCTGCATCTTGTCTATTTTGGATTAAGTGGTTTTTATTGACCTACACATGTGGCGCCTCTGTTTATGTTTTGATTATAGCTATCCTTCCCATAAGACAAATAAGATGAGGACCAAACAAAATAATTTTCGTTCCTTTCGAAACTTCAAAGGTGGTCCCTCTACCTCTTCCCCTGCTGCAAAACAAGAGGGGAATTTTGCTCAATGCAAGTCAGTCTGGAGACCTAACCAGACTTGGAACAAAGGTAAACAGACCAAGAAGCCTTCTTCTGCCACCAAGACAGCATGAAGGGGTAGCCCCCGATCCGGGACCAGATCTAGTACGGGCAGACTTTCTCTCTTTGCTCAGGCTTGGGCAAGAGACATCAGGACTCCTGGGCTTTAGAAATCGTAACCCAGGGGTATCTTCTAGATTTCAAAGATTCTCCTCCAATGGGGAGATTCCATCTTTCTCAATTGTCTGTAAACCAGACAAAAAGAGAGGCGTTCTTATGCTGTGTAAAAGACCTATATACCATGGGAGTGATCCGCCCAGTTCCGAAAACAGAACAGGGGCAGGGGTTTTACTCCAATCTGTTTGTGGTTCCCAAAAAAGAGGGAACCTTCAGACCAATTTTAGATCTCAAGATCCTAAACAAATTCCTCAGAGTCCCATCTTTCAAGATGGAGAGCATTCGGACTATTTTACCAATGATCCAGGAGGGTCAATATATGACCACCGTGTACTTAAAGGATGCGTATCTACACATCCCTATCAACAAAGATCATCACCAGTTCCTCAGGTTCGCCTTTCTGAACAAGCATTACCAGTTTGTGGCTCTTCCCTTCGGGTTGGCCACAGCTCCCAGAATTTTCACAAAGGTTCTAGGGTCCCTTCTGGCGGTTCTAAGGCCGCGGGGCATAGCAGTGGCCCCTTATCTGGGCGATATCTTAATTCAGGCGTCAACTTACCAACTTGCCAAGTCTCACACGGACATCGTGTTGGCTTTTTTAAGATCTCACGGGTGGAAGGTGAACGTAAAAGAGAGTTCACTTATCCCTCTCACAAGAGTTCCATTCTTGGGAACTCTGATAGATTCGGTGGACATGAAAATTTTTCTGACGGAGGTCAGGAAATCAAAGATTTTAACCACCTGCCGAGCTCTTCATTCCATTCCTCGGCTGTCAGTGGCTCAGTGTATGGAGGTAATCGACATAGGCAATGGCCATAGTTCCGTTTGCTCGATTGCATCTCAGACCACTGCAGCTGTGCATGCTCAGACAGTGGAATGGGGATTATGCGGATTTATATCCTCAGATAAATCTGGATCAAGAGACCAGAGACTCTCTTCTTTGGTGGTTGTCACAGGATAATCTGTCCCAGGGAATGTGTTTCCGCAGGCCAGCATGGGTCATAGTGACGACGGACGCCAGCCTATTGGGCTGGGGTGCAGTCTGGAATTCCCTGAAAGCACAGGGTGTGTGGACTCAGGAGGAGGCTCTCCTTCCGATAAATATTCTAGAATTGAGAGCGATATTCAACGCGCTTCAGGCGTGGCCTTAGCTGGCTTTGGCCAGATTCATAAGATTCCAGTCGGACAATATCACGACTGTAGCATATATCAATCAGGGGGGAACAAAGAGTTCTCTAGCGATGATAGAGGTTACCAAAATAATTTGATGGGCAGAGACTCACTCTTGCCATCTATCAGCAATCTATATCCCAGGAGTGGAGAACTGGGAAGCGGATTTTCTAAGTCGTCAGACTTTTCATCCGGGGGAGTGGAAACTCCATCCGGAGGTGTTTGCACAATTGATTCATCAATGGGGCACACCAGAATTGGATCTGATGGCGTCTCGTCAGAACGTCAAACTTCCTTGTTACGGGTCCAGCTCAAGGGATCCTCAAGCAGTACTGATAGATGCTCTAGCAGTACCCTGGTCGTTCAACCTGGCTTATGTGTTTCCACCATTTCCTCTTCTTCCTCGTTTGATTGCCAGAATCAAACAGGAGAGAGCTTCTGTGATTTTGATAGCACCTGCGTGGCCAAGCAGGACTTGGTATGCAGACCTGGTGGGCATGTCATTGCTTCTACCATGGACTCTGCCACTGAGACAGGACCTTCTGATTCAAGGTCCGTTCCAGCATCCAAATCTAGTTTCGCTGCTGCTGACTGCCTGGAGATTGAACGCTTGATTTTATCCAAGCGGGGATTCTCTGAGTCGGTCATAGATACCTTGATTCAGGCTCGAAAGCCTGTCACTAGGAAAATTTATCATAAGATATGGCGGAAATATCTTTATTGGTGCGAATCCAAAGGCTACTCATGGAGTAAGATCAGGGTTCCTAGGATTTTGTCCTTTCTCCAAGAAGGATTGGAGAAGGGGTTATCAGCTAGTTCCCTAAAGGGACAGATATCTGCTTTGTTAATTTTACTGCAAAAACGTCTGGCAGATGTTCCAGATGTTCAGTCGTTCTGTCAGGCTTTAGTTAGAATCAAGCCTGTATTTAAACCTGTTGCTCTGTCATGGAGTTTGAATTTGGTTCTTAAAGTTCTTCAAGGGGTTCCGTTTGAACCTATGCATTCCATAGATATTAAACTTCTATCTTGGAAAGTTCTGTTTTTAGTTGCTAGCTCTTCGGCTCGAAGAGTTTCTGAACTATCTGCATTGCAATGCGACTCGCTTTATCTTGTTTTACATGCTGATAAGGTGGTTTTGCGTACCAAACCTGGATTCCTTCCTAAGGTTGTTACTAACAGGAATATCGATCAGGAAATTGTTGTTCCTTCTCTGTGTCCTAATCCTTCTTCTAAGAAGGACCGTCTGTTGCACAACTTGGACGTGGTTCGTGCCTTGAAGTTTTATTTGCAGGCAACCAAAGATTTTCGCCAATCATCTTCTTTGTTTGTTGTCTATGGTGGAAAGCGTAGAGGTCAAAAGACTACGGCTACCTCTCTTTCCTTTTGGCTGAAAAGCATCATCCGTTTGGCTTATGAGACTGCTGGACAGCAGCATCCTGAAAGAATTACAGCTCACTCCACTAGAGCGGTGGCTTCCACATGGGCTTTTAAAAATGATGCTTCTGTTGAACAGATTTGTAAGGCTGCGACTTGGTCTTCGCTTCACACCTTTTCCAAATTTTACAAATTTTATACTTTTGCTTCTTCGGAGGCTATTTTTGGGAGAAAGGTTTTGCAAGCAGTGGTGCCTTCCGTTTAGGTTCCTGTCTTGTCCCTCCCTTCATCCGTGTCCTAAAGCTTTGGTATTGGTATCCCACAAGTTAGGATGAATCCGTGGACTCGGTACATCTTGCAAAAGAAAACAGAATTTATGCTTACCTGATAAATTTCTTTTGCGGTGTACCAAGTCCACGGCCCGCCCTGTCTATTCAAGACAGATAGTATTTTTTATGTAAACTTCAGTCACCTCTGCACCTTATAGTTTCTCCTTTTCTTCCTTGGCCTTCGGTCGAATGACTGGGGGGTGGAGCTAAGGGGGGAGCTATATAGACAGCTCTGCTGTGGTGCTCTCTTTGCTACTTCCTGTCAGGAAGGACAATATCCCACAAGTTAGGATGAATCCGTAGACTCGGTACATCGCAAAAGAAAGAAATTTATTAGGTAAGCATAAATTCTGTTTTTTTGGGTCTCAGAACCCACATGGCTAGTTTAATACCGCTCTGGTGCAGTTCCTTGAGGCTGTAAAAACATCGAGTGAGATGGGCGGGGCCTATTTTCACGCCTCAGATGCGCAGTTGTATTTACTTAGCAAGCAGCAAGCAGCAACCCCGGAGGGCCCTTGTGGAAGTATTGGGCCAAATCGAAGCTTTAACCCGATTCTTCTTATCCCTGAGGGCAGGTAGGCTGGGGGTGTTTTTTCCGGATTTAGGCCTTATTATCAATCCGGTTTGCATAATAAAGGGTTAGCTGTTTGTTTTTCTTGTGGGGCAAATTTAACTACACAAATTGAGTCTTATGTCAAAAATTTGAAAAGATTGGTGTATTTTAAAGCAGTTTTGCAGAACGTGTATGCTTTTTTTCTCTTAAAGGCGCAGTACCGTTTTTTAAGATTGTTATTTTTTTCACTAAATAAAGTGTTTTCAAGCTTGTTTGTAGTCATTACTAGCCTGTTCAACATGTCTGACATTGAGGAAAGTCAATGTTCAATATGTTTAGAAGCCATTGTGGAACCCCCACTTAGAATGTGTCCCTCATGCACTGAAAGGTCAATAAATTGCAAAGAACATATTTTAGCTACTAAAAGTATGTCGCAGGATGATTCTCAGTCAGAAGGGAATCGGGTTATGCCATCTAATTCTCCTCAAGTGTCACAACCATTAACGCCCGCACAAGCGACGCCAAGTACTTCTAGTGCGTCTAATTCTTTTACCCTGCAAGATATGGCCGCAGTTATGAATACTACCCTCACAGAGGTTTTATCTAAGCTGCCTGGGTTGCAGGGGAAGCGCAGTAGGTCTGGTGTGAGAACAAATGCTGAGGCCTTTGACGCTTTATTAGCCATTTCCGATGTACCCTCACAATGTTCTGAGTTGGGGATGAGGGACTTGCTGTCTGAGGGAGAGATTTCTGATTCAGGAAAGATGTTCCCTCAGACAGACTCAGATATGACGGCTTTTAAATTTAAACTAGAACACCTCCGCTTGTTGCTCAGGGAGGTTTTAGCGACTCTGGATGCTTGTGACCCTATTGTAGTTCCAGAGAAATTGTGTAAAAGCTCAAGGGATCCTCAAGCAGTACTGATAGATGCTCTAGCAGTACCCTGGTCGTTCAACCTGGCTTATGTGTTTCCACCATTTCCTCTTCTTCCTCGTTTGATTGCCAGAATCAAACAGGAGAGAGCTTCTGTGATTTTGATAGCACCTGCGTGGCCACGCAGGACTTGGTATGCAGACCTGGTGGGCATGTCATCGCTTCTACCATGGACTCTGCCACTGAGACAGGATTTTGTCCTTTCTCCAAGAAGGATTGGAGAAGGGGTTATCAGCTAGTTCCCTAAAGGGACAGATATCTGCTTTGTCAATTTTACTGCAAAAACGTCTGGCAGATGTTCAGTCGTTCTGTCAGGCTTTAGTTAGAATCAAGCCTGTATTTAAACCTGTTGCTCCGCCATGGAGTTTGAATTTGGTTCTTAAAGTTCTTCAAGGGGTTCCGTTTGAACCTATGCATTCCATAGATATTAAACTTCTATCTTGGAAAATTCTGTTTTTAGTTGCTAGCTCTTCGGCTCGAAGAGTTTCTGAACTATCTGCATTGCAATGCGACTCGCCTTATCTTGTTTTACATGCTGATAAGGTGGTTTTGCGTACCAAACCTGGATTCCTTCCTAAGGTTGTTACTAATAAGAATATTAATCAGGAAATTGTTGTTCCTTCTCTGTTTCCTAATCCTTCCTCTAAGAAGGAGTGTCTGTTGCACAACTTGGACGTGGTTCGTGCTTTGAAATTTTACTTGCAAGCGACCAAAGATTTCCGTCAAACATCTTCTTTGTTTGTTGTCTATTCTGGAAAGCGTAGAGGTCAAAAAGCTACGGCTACCTCTCTTTATTTTTGGCTGAAAAGCATCATCCATTTGGCATACGAGACTGCTGGACAGCAGCCTCCTGAAATAATTACAGCTCACTCTACTAGAGTGGTGGCTTCCACATGGGCTTTTAAAAATGATGCTTCTGTTGAACAGATTTGTAAGGCTGTGACTTGGTCTTCGCTTCATACCTTTTCCAAATTTTCCAAATTTGATACTTTTGCTTCTTCGGAAGCTATTTTTGGGAGAAAAGTTGTTCAAGCAGTGGTGCCTTCTGTTTAGCCATCTGTCTTGTCCCTCCCGTTCATCTGTGTCCTGTAGCTTTGGTATTGTATCCCACAAGTAAAGGATGAATCCGTGGACTCGTCGTACCTTATAGAAGAAAAGTAAATTTATGCTTACCTGATAAATTAATTTCTTCTATGATACGACGAGTCCATGGCCCGCCCTGTCATTTTAAGACAGATTATATTTTTTGATTTTAAACTTCAGTCACCTCTGCACCTTTTAGTTTCTCCTTTTTCTTCCTGTACCTTCGGTCGAATGACTTGGGGGTGGAGCTAAGGGAGGAGCTATATAGACGGCTCTACTGTGGTGCTCTTTGCCACTTCCTGTTAGCAGGAGGATAATATCCCACAAGTAAAGGATGAATCCGTGGACTCGCCGTACCATAGAAGAAATTAATTTATCAGGTATGCATAAATTTACTATTTGGGGGGCTTTTTTATTTTATTAGGGGGATTTGATTAGGTGTAATTAGTTTAAAACATTTTTAATTCTTTTTTATTTTCTGTAATTTAATGGGGGGTTTTTGTACTTTAGTTTATTTAATTTAATTGTAGGTAATTTATGTAATTAATTTAATGATAGTGTAGTGTTAGGTGTAATTGTAATATAGGTTATGATTTATTTTACAGGTAAATTTGTACTTATTTTAACTAGGAAGTTATTAAATAGTTAATAACTATTTAATAACTATTCTATCTAGTTAAAATAAATACAAAGTTGCCTGTAAAATAAATATAAATCCTAAAATAGCTACAATGTAACTATTAGTTTTATTGTCGCTAGCTTAGGGTTTATTTTATCGGTAAGTATTTAGTTTTAAATAGGAATAATTTATTTAATTGTAGTAAATTTATTTAGATGTATTTAAATTATATTTAAGTTAGGGGGTTGTTAGGGTTAGACTTAGGTTTAGGGGTTAATAAATTTATTATAGTGGCGACGACGTTGGCGGCGGCGGCAGATTAGGGGTTAATAAATTTAATATAGTTACGGCGACGTTGGTGGGGGCAGATTAGGGGTTAATAAATATAATGTAGGGTTCGGCGATGTTGGGGGCAGTAGATTAGGGGTTCATAAGTATAATGTAGGTGGCGGTGTCCGGAGCGACATATTAGGGATTAATAATATAATGTAGGTGGCGACGATGTCGGGGGCGGCAGATTAGGGGTTAATAAGTGTAAGATTAGGGGTGTTTAGACTCGGGGTTCATGTTAGGGTGTTAGGTGCAGACTTAAAATTCATTTCCCCATAGGAAACAATGGGGCTGCGTTAGGAGCTGAACGCTGCTTTTTTGCAGGTGTTAGGTTTTTTTTCAGCCAGCTCAGCCCCTTTGTTTCCTATGGGGAAATCGTGCACAAGCATGTTTTGCCAGCTTACCGCTACCGTAAGCAGCACTGGTATTACAGTGAGATGTGGAGCAAAATTTTGCTGAACGCTCACTTTTCTGAGGCTAACGCCGGCTTGAAGAAAACTTGTAATACCAGCGTTGGCTTAAGTGAGCGGTAAGAAAAAAAGGCTCGTTAGCACCGCACAGCCTTACTGACAAAAACTCGTAATCTAGCCGACTGTGTCTGTACGTAATACAATAGTGTGTTTCTCATACACTGTGTCTGTACGTAATACAATAGTGTGTTACACACCCACTGTGTCTGTACGTAATACAATAGTGTGTCGCACACACACACACTGTGTCTGTACGTAATACAATAGTGTGTTGCACACACACACACTGTGTCTGTATGTAATACAATAGTGTGTCACACACACACACACTGTATGTAATACAATAGTGTGTCACACACACACACACTGTGTCTGTACGTAATACAATAGTGTGTCACACACACAAACACTGTGTCTGTACGTAATACAATAGTGTGTCACACACACACACACTGTATGTAATACAATAGTGTGTCACACACACACACACACTGTGTCTGTACGTAATACAATAGTGTGTCACACACACACACACTGTGTCTGTACGTAATACAATAGTGACACACACACACTGTGTCTGTACGTAATACAATAGTGTGTCACACACACACACACTGTCTGTACGTAATACAATAGTGACACACACACACTGTGTCTGTACGTCATACAATAGTGTGTCACACACCACACACACACACACACTGTGTCTGTACGTAATACAATAGTGTGTCACACACACTGTGTCCGTACGTAATACAATAGTGTGTCACACACACACTATGTCTGTACGTAATACAATAGTGTGTCACACACACACACACTGTGTCTGTACGTAATACAATAGTGTGTCACACACACACACACTGTGTCTGTACGTAATACAATAGTGTGTCACACACACTGTGTCTGTACGTAATACAATAGTGTGTCACACGTCACACACACACACACTGTGTCTGTACGTAATACAATAGTGACACACACACACTGTGTCTGTACGTAATACGATAGTGTGTCTGTACGTAATACAATAGTGTGTCACACACACTGTCTATTCGTAATACAATAGTGTGTCACACACACACACTGTCTGTATGTAATACAATAGTGTGTCACACACACACACACACTGTGTCTGTACGTAATACAATAGTGTCACTCACACACACACTGTGTCTGTACGTAATACAATGGTGACACACACACACTGTGTCTGTACGTAATACAATAGTGATACACACACACTGTGTCTGTACGTAATACAATAGTGTGTTTCTCACACACTGTGTCTGTACATAATACAATAGTGTGTTACACACCCACTGTGTCTGTACGTAATACAATAGTGTGTCGCACACACACACACTGTGTCTGTACGTAATACAATAGTGTGTCGCACACACACACACTGTGTCTGTACGTAATACAATAGTGTGTCACACACACACACACTGTATGTAATACAATAGTGTGTCACACACACACACACTGTGTCTGTACGTAATACAATAGTGTGTCACACACACACACACTGTGTCTGTACGTAATACAATAGTGACACACACACACTGTGTCTGTACGTCATACAATAGTGTGTCACACACCACACACACACACACACTGTGTCTGTACGTAATACAATAGTGTGTCACACACACTGTGTCCGTACGTAATACAATAGTGTGTCACACACACACTGTGTCTGTACGTAATACAATAGTGTGTCACACACACACACACTGTGTCTGTACGTAATACAATAGTGTGTCACACACACACACACTGTGTCTGTACGTAATACAATAGTGTGTCACACACACTGTGTCTGTACGTAATACAATAGTGTGTCACACGCCACACACACACACACTGTGTCTGTACGTAATACAATAGTGACACACACACACTGTGTCTGTACGTAATACGATAGTGTGTCTGTACGTAATACAATAGTGTGTCACACACACACACACTGTCTATTCGTAATACAATAGTGTGTCACACACACACACTGTCTGTATGTAATACAATAGTGTGTCACACACACACACACTGTGTCTGTACGTAATACAATAGTGTCACTCACACACACACTGTGTCTGTACGTAATACAATGGTGACACACACACACTGTGTCTGTACGTAATACAATAGTGATACACACACACTGTGTCTGTACGTAATACAATAGTGTGTTTCTCACACACTGTGTCTGTACATAATACAATAGTGTGTTACACACCCACTGTGTCTGTACGTAATACAATAGTGTGTCGCACACACACACACACACACTGTGTCTGTATGTAATACAATAGTGTGTCGCACACACACACACTGTGTCTGTACGTAATACAATAGTGTGTCACACACACACACACTGTATGTAATACAATAGTGTGTCACACACACACACACACTGTGTCTGTACGTAATACAATAGTGTGTCACACACACACACACTGTGTCTGTACGTAATACAATAGTGACACACACACACTGTGTCTGTACGTAATACAATAGTGTGTCACACACACACACACACTGTCTGTACGTAATACAATAGTGACACACACACACTGTGTCTGTACGTCATACAATAGTGTGTCACACACCACACACACACACACACACTGTGTCTGTACGTAATACAATAGTGTGTCACACACACTGTGTCCGTACGTAATACAATAGTGTGTCACACACACACTGTGTCTGTACTTAATACAATAGTGTGTCACACACACACACACACTGTGTCTGTACGTAATACAATAGTGTGTCACACACACTGTGTCTGTACGTAATACAATAGTGTGTCACACACACTGTGTCTGTACGTAATACAATAGTGTGTCACACGCCACACACACACACACTGTGTCTGTACGTAATACAATAGTGACACACACACACTGTGTCTGTACGTAATACGATAGTGTGTCTGTACGTAATACAATAGTGTGTCACACACACACACACTGTCTATTCGTAATACAATAGTGTGTCACACACACACACTGTCTGTATGTAATACAATAGTGTGTCACACACACACTGTGTCTGTACGTAATACAATAGTGTCACTCACACACACACTGTGTCTGTACGTAATACAATGGTGACACACACACACTGTGTCTGTACGTAATACAATAGTGATACACACACACTGTGTCTGTACGTAATACAATAGTGTGTTTCTCACACACTGTGTCTGTACATAATACAATAGTGTGTCACACGCCACACACACACACACACTGTGTCTGTACGTAATACAATAGTGACACACACACACTGTGTCTGTACGTAATACGATAGTGTGTCTGTACGTAATACAATAGTGTGTCACACACACACACTGTCTATTCGTAATACAATAGTGTGTCACACACACACACTGTCTGTATGTAATACAATAGTGTGTCACACACACACACACTGTGTCTGTACGTAATACAATAGTGTCACTTACACACACACTGTGTCTGTACGTAATACAATGGTGACACACACACACTGTGTCTGTACGTAATACAATAGTGTGTCACACACACACACACACACTGTCTGTACGTAATACAATAGTGTGTCGCACACACACACTGTGTCTGTACGTAATGTAATAGTGTGTCACACGCGATGTCTCTATATGTCACATGGGGGGGACACATCAACACTAATATTTCAGTTAAAGGGACAGTTAACACTAAAATTGTTATTGTTTAAAAAGATAGATAATGCCTTTACTACCCATTCCCCAGCTTTGCACAACCCACATTGTTATATTAATATACTTTATAACATTCAAACCTCTAAATGACTGCCTGTTTCTAAGTCACTACAGACAGCCTCTTATCACATGCTTTTTTATTAGCTTTTCACAACAGGAGACTGATAGTTCATGTGTGCCATATAGCTAACATTGTGCTCACGCCCGTGGGTTCTACAAAACACAGCTAAAATGCAAGTCAATAGATAATAAATAAAAAGTCATGTGATCAGGGGGCATTCTGTAGATGCTTAGATACAAGGTAATCACAGAGGTAAAAAGTATATTAACCCTTTGAGTGCTAACGATGGCATGGAGCCGTGGCTAAGTTTCACCCTCAGTTATTAACGACGGCTCTATGCCATCGCTAGGACTCACTAACCTTGAGGGGGGCTTTAGGGCCCCCAAACTCCCTCCACCCGTCCGATCTTGCCCTCATATTGAAGGGCAGGCTTGGGGATTCACATGGAGTGTGATGACGTAATTGCGCATTGACGCAATGTCATCATCACACAACTTTATTTACAACTTTCAATTGACAGTTATTGAGAGATGGGGCATGCTGCTTAGATGCCCGTATATTAGGCATCTAAGCAGCTACAGACCCTCAAGACCCACCATTGGAAAGGTAATCGCCTCACCTTTCCAAATGTGTAAGTATTTAACGTAGTGTTAAAAATAAATATATTTAAAAATGTATTTAAAAAATGGTAACGGGGTCTCTAAAGGCTCATAAATAAAGATCAAAATTGCATAGAGACCCCCAAAATAGATTTCCCTAAAATAAATTAGTCCCTGTTTTTTTGTTTTTTATCAATTTAAGTATATTAGCTAAATGATCACCGGGGTAACCAGCGTTACCGGATTGATCACATTACGGATGCTGATATAATATTTGTAATCACATGAACACCTGGATCATGTGATAACAAATTAATCAATGATAGAGAGCTGCTTTTAGTAAAAAAAAATAAAAAAAAAAATATATATATATATATATATATATATATATATATATATATATATAAAATCAGTCTTTTAGAGCCCTTGGAAGGTGCTCAAAACACCTCTCTTTGGGCAGCTCTCACTGTCTTTTAAAACCCCTGTATTTTTACTGCAAAGAAGCTTATTTTTTTTGCAATAAAAATTATAGCTTTTCTAGCAGCATCATTTCTTTAAAAATATCTATTCACTTTGTAAAGAGAATAATGGCTGAGTGTCTGATGAACTTCGACTTTGTTTCCTTCTCGGATGATGCTAGATCTGCTAGAGAAGATTCTGACAGGGGCTTTGTCACTGGTGCACATTTTTGGAAAGTACACCCCTTGGCGCATCAAATAACCACACTAATAAAATATAACAAGGTTGTATATAGTCACCAACAAAATGTAATACAGCTTTAAGAGGCTTTAAGTGAAATAGCTATTAACACTATAAAAGAGCCATTCAGGCTCATTGACAGAGATCTGACGAAGCCCTAGTCAAACCCCGGAGTGGGAGGGGCGAAACGCGTCATCCGGCAAAACACACATGGTGTTAGTTTGGTAACGATCTCACATGCTGAAATCTACACTTGTTAAATCACATCTTTCTCCAACATAGGTGTGTCCGGTCCACGGCGTCATCCTTACTTGTGGGATATTCTCTTCCCCAACAGGAAATGGCAAAGAGCCCAGCAAAGCTGGTCACATGATCCCTCCTAGGCTCCGCCTTCCCCAGTCATTCTCTTTGCCGTTGTACAGGCAACATCTCCACGGAGATGGCTTAGAGTTTTTTGGTGTTTAACTGTAGTTTTTATTATTCAATCAAGAGTTTGTTATTTTAAAATAGTGCTGGTATGTACTATTTACTCTGAAACAGAAAAGAGATGAAGATTTCTGTTTGTAAGAGGAAAATGATTTTAGCAACCGTTACTAAAATCGATGGCTGTTTCCACACAGGACTGTTGAGAGGAATTAACTTCAGTTGGGGGAAACAGTGAGCAGACTTTTGCTGCTTGAGGTATGACACATTTCTAACAAGACGATGTAATGCTGGAAGCTGTCATTTTCCCTATGGGATCCGGTAAGCCATTTTTATTACATAAAGAAAAAAAGGGCTTCACAAGGGCTTTTAAGACTGTAGACATTTTCTGGGCTAAAACGATTGATATATAAGCATATTTTAATACTTCATAGCTTTGAGGAATTATTTTATTCTTGGGAATTATGTAAAATAACCGGCAGGCACTGTATTGGACACCTTATCCTCTAGGGGCTTTCCCTAATCATAGGCAGAGCCTCATTTTCGCGCCTCTATTGCGCACTTGTTTTCGGGAAGCATGACATGCAGATGCATGTGTGAGGAGCTCTGATATATAGAAAAGACTTTCTGAAGGCGTCATTTGGTATCGTATTCCCCTTTGGGCTTGGTTGGGTCTCAGCAAAGCAGATACCAGGGACTGTAAAGGGGTTAAATATAAAAACGGCTCCGGTTCCGTTATTTTAAGGGTTAAAGCTTTCAAATTTGGTGTGCAATACTTTTAAGGCTTTAAGACACTGTGGTGAAATTTTGGTGAATTTTGAACAATTCCTTCATACTTTTTCACATTTGCAGTAATAAAGTGTGTTCAGTTTAAAATTTAAAGTGACAGTAACGGTTTTATTTTAAAACGTTTTTTGTACTTTGTTATCAAGTTTATGCCTGTTTAACATGTCTGAACTACCAGATAGACTGTGTTCTGTATGTGGGGAAGCCAAGGTTCCTTCTCATTTAAATAGATGTGATTTATGTGACACAAAATTTAGAGAAAATGATGCCCAAGATGATTCCTCAAGTGAGGGGAGTAAGCATGGTACTGCATCATCCCCTCCTTCGTCTACACCAGTCTTGCCCACACAGGAGGCCCCTAGTACATCTAGTGCGCCAATACTCCTTACTATGCAACAATTAACGGCTGTAATGGATAATTCTATCAAAAACATTTTAGCCAAAATGCCCACTTATCAGCGAAAGCGCGACTGCTCTGTTTTAGAAAATACTGAAGAGCATGAGGACGCTGATGATATTGGTTCTGAAGTGCCCCTACACCAGTCTGAGGGGGCCAGGGAGGTTTTGTCTGAGGGAGAAATTTCAGATTCAGGGAAAATTTCTCAACAAGCTGAACCTGATGTGATTACATTTAAATTTAAATTGGAACATCTCCGCGCCCTGCTTAAGGAGGTGTTATCTACTCTGGATGATTGTGAGAATTTGGTCATTCCAGAGAAATTATGTAAAATGTACAAGTTCCTAGAGGTCCCGGGGCCCCCCGAAGCTTTTCCTATACCCAAGCGGGTGGCGGACATTGTAAATAAAGAATGGGAAAGGCCCGGCATACCTTTCGTCCCTCCCCCTATATTTAAGAAATTGTTTCCTATGGTCGACCCCAGAAAGGACTTATGGCAGACAGTCCCCAAGGTCGAGGGGGCGGTTTCTACTCTAAACAAACGCACCACTATACCCATAGAAGATAGTTGTGCTTTCAAAGATCCTATGGATAAAAAATTAGAGGGTTTGCTTAAAAAGATGTTTGTTCAGCAAGGTTACCTTCTACAACCAATTTCATGCATTGTTCCTGTCACTACAGCAGCGTGTTTCTGGTTCGATGAACTAGAAAAGGCGCTCAATAAAGATTCTTCTTATGAGGAGATTTTGGACAGAATTCATGCTCTCAAATTGGCTAACTCTTTCACCCTAGACGCCACTTTGCAATTGGCTAGATTAGCGGCGAAAAATTCTGGGTTTGCTATTGTGGCGCGCAGAGCGCTTTGGCTAAAATCTTGGTCAGCGGATGCGTCTTCCAAGAACAAATTGCTTAACATTCCTTTCAAGGGGAAAACGCTGTTTGGCCCTGACTTGAAAGAGATTATTTCTGATATCACTGGGGGCAAGGGCCACGCCCTTCCTCAGGATAGGTCTTTCAAGGCCAAAAATAAACCTAATTTTCGTCCCTTTCGCAGAAACGGACCAGCCCCAAGTGCTACGTCCTCTAAGCAAGAGGGTAATACTTCTCAAGCCAAGCCAGCCTGGAGGCCAATGCAAGGCTGGAACAAAGGTAAGCAGGCCAAGAAACCTGCCACTGCTACCAAGACAGCATGAGATGTTGGCCCCCGATCCGGGACCAGATCTGGTGGGGGGCAGACTCTCTCTCTTCGCTCAGGCTTGGGCAAGAGATGTTCTGGATCCTCGGGCGCTAGAAATAGTCTCCCAAGGGTATCTTCTGGAATTCAAGGGGCTTCCCCCAAGGGGGAGGTTCCACAGGTCTCAATTGTCTTCAGACCACATAAAAAAACAGGCATTCTTACATTGTGTAGAAGACCTGTTAAAAATGGGAGTGATTCATCCTGTTCCATTAGGAGAACAAGGGATGGGGTTCTACTCCAATCTGTTCGTAGTTCCCAAAAAAGAGGGAACATTCAGACCAATCTTAGATCTCAAGATCCTAAACAAGTTTCTCAAGGTTCCATCGTTCAAAATGGAAACCATTCGAACAATTCTTCCTTCCATCCAGGAAGGTCAATTCATGACCACGGTGGATTTAAAGGATGCGTATCTACATATTCCTATCCACAAGGAACATCATCGGTTCCTAAGGTTCGCATTTCTGGACAAGCATTACCAGTTTGTGGCACTTCCGTTCGGATTAGCCACTGCTCCAAGAATTTTCACAAAGGTACTAGGGTCCCTTCTAGCGGTGCTAAGACCAAGGGGCATTGCAGTAGTACCTTACTTGGACGACATACTGATTCAAGCGTCGTCCCTTCCACAAGCAAAGGCTCACACGGACATTGTCCTGGCCTTTCTCAGATCTCACGGGTGGAAAGTGAACGTAGACAAAAGTTCTCTATCTCCGTCAACAAGGGTTCCCTTCTTGGGAACAATAATAGACTCCTTAGAAATGAGGATTTTTTTGACAGAGGCCAGAAAATCAAAACTTCTAAACTCTTGTCAAATACTTCATTCTGTTCCTCTTCCTTCCATAGCGCAGTGCATGGAAGTAATAGGTTTGATGGTAGCGGCAATGGACATAGTTCCTTTTGCGCGAATTCATCTAAGACCATTACAACTGTGCATGCTCAGTCAGTGGAATGGGGACTATACAGACTTGTCTCCGACGATACAAGTAGATCAGAGGACCAGAGATTCACTCCGTTGGTGGCTGTCCCTGGACAACCTGTCACAGGGGATGAGCTTCCGCAGACCAGAGTGGGTCATTGTCACGACCGACGCCAGTCTGGTGGGCTGGGGCGCGGTCTGGGGACCCCTGAAAGCTCAGGGTCTTTGGTCTCGGGAAGAATCTCTTCTCCCGATAAATATTCTGGAACTGAGAGCGATATTCAATGCTCTCAAGGCTTGGCCTCAGCTAGCGAAGGCCAAGTTCATACGGTTTCAATCAGACAACATGACGACTGTTGCGTACATCAACCATCAGGGGGGAACAAGGAGTTCCCTGGCGATGGAAGAAGTGACCAAAATCATTCAATGGGCGGAGACTCACTCCTGCCACTTGTCTGCAATCCACATCCCAGGAGTGGAAAATTGGGAAGCGGATTTTCTGAGTCGTCAGACATTTCATCCGGGGGAGTGGGAACTCCATCCGGAAATCTTTGCCCAAATTACTCAATTGTGGGGCATTCCAGACATGGATCTGATGGCCTCTCGTCAGAACTTCAAGGTTCCTTGCTACGGGTCCAGATCCAGGGATCCCAAGGCGACTCTAGTAGATGCACTAGTAGCACCTTGGACCTTCAAACTAGCTTATGTATTCCCGCCGTTTCCTCTCATCCCCAGGCTGGTAGCCAGGATCAATCAGGAGAGGGCATCGGTGATCTTGATAGCTCCTGCGTGGCCACGCAGGACTTGGTATGCAGACCTGGTGAATATGTCATCGGCTCCACCATGGAAGCTACCTTTGAGACGAGACCTTCTTGTTCAAGGTCCGTTCGAACATCCGAATCTGGTCTCACTCCAACTGACTGCTTGGAGATTGAACGCTTGATCTTATCAAAGCGAGGGTTCTCAGATTCTGTCATTGATACTCTTGTTCAGGCCAGAAAGCCTGTAACTAGAAAAATCTACCACAAAATATGGAAAAAAATATATCTGTTGGTGTGAATCTAAAGGATTCCCTTGGGACAAGGTAAAAATTCCTAAGATTCTATCCTTTCTTCAAGAAGGTTTGGAGAAAGGATTATCTGCAAGTTCTTTGAAGGGACAGATTTCTGCCTTGTCTGTGTTACTTCACAAAAAGCTGGCAGCTGTGCCAGATGTTCAAGCCTTTGTTCAGGCTCTGGTTAGAATCAAGCCTGTTTACAAACCTTTGACTCCTCCTTGGAGTCTCAATTTAGTTCTTTCAGTTCTTCAGGGGTTCCGTTTGAACCCTTACATTCCGTTGATATTAAGTTATTATCTTGGAAAGTTTTGTTTTTGGTTGCAATTTCTTCTGCTAGAAGAGTTTCAGAATTATCTGCTCTGCAGTGTTCTCCTCCTTATCTGGTGTTCCATGCAGATAAGGTGGTTTTGCGTACTAAACCTGGTTTTCTTCCGAAAGTTGTTTCTAACAAAAACATTAACCAGGAGATAGTCGTGCCTTCTTTGTGTCCGAATCCAGTTTCAAAGAAGGAACGTTTGTTGCACAATTTGGATGTAGTTCGTGCTCTAAAATTCTATTTAGATGCTACAAAGGATTTTAGACAAACATCTTCCTTGTTTGTTGTTTATTCTGGTAAAAGGAGAGGTCAAAAAGCAACTTCTACCTCTCTCTTTTTGGATTAAAAGCATCATCAGATTGGCTTACGAGACTGCCGGACGGCAGCCTCCTGAAAGAATCACAGCTCATTCCACTAGGGCTGTGGCTTCCACATGGGCCTTCAAGAACGAGGCTTCTGTTGATCAGATATGTAAGGCAGCGACTTGGTCTTCACTGCACACTTTTACTAAATTTTACAAATTTGATACTTTTGCTTCTTCTGAGGCTATTTTTGGGAGAAAGGTTTTGCAAGCCGTGGTGCCTTCCATCTAGGTGACCTGATTTGCTCCCTCCCTTCATCCGTGTCCTAAAGCTTTGGTATTGGTTCCCACAAGTAAGGATGACGCCGTGGACCGGACACACCTATGTTGGAGAAAACAGAATTTATGTTTACCTGATAAATTACTTTCTCCAACGGTGTGTCCGGTCCACGGCCCGCCCTGGTTTTTTAATCAGGTCTGATAATTTATTTTCTTTAACTACAGTCACCACGGTATCATATGATTTCTCCTATGCAAATATTCCTCCTTTACGTCGGTCGAATGACTGGGGAAGGCGGAGCCTAGGAGGGATCATGTGACCAGCTTTGCTGGGCTCTTTGCCATTTCCTGTTGGGGAAGAGAATATCCCACAAGTAAGGATGACGCCGTGGACCGGACACACCGTTGGAGAAAGTAATTTATCAGGTAAACATAAATTCTGTTTTTGTTGCAAACAGCAGCTGTGTATTCAAACCGGTAATATAAATGTACGACCGCACTCAACTGGATACCTTGCACTGGATTTGCAACTTTGTTGGTGAACAATGAGCTTTGACTAGCTGTTACTTGAAACGCCTGGATACTTCAAAGTTAAGCAGCAAGTGTGCTAAATGACGGTGAGATTCCTTTAACACTGGTTGATTGGATCAGATAAAAGGTACTTTCGCAAGTGGTACTAATATCGTTATGATAAGATCCTTTGCATCAAAGTATAATACCTTGGGACTGATCTAAATCTAATTTGCCAGGTATAGGTATTGAAAGTGGACGTTTAACTTTGTTCATTTAATTTTTTTCCCTCTAACCTATCTGGAGCGTGCTTCTGCACTAAGTGCTTCTAAAACTGCTGAAAAAACTTTTTAGTTCAATTAGCTGGGAAGCGTGCAATTAGCACTAAGGGCTTCCACATAATTGTGCACAGCAATTGGATTTCCATCTAAAGGGGAGGAGAGTCCACGGCTTCATTCATTACTATTGGGAATTAAGAACCTGGCCACCAGGAGGAGGCAAAGACACCCCAGCCAAAGGCTTGAATACCTCCCCCACTTCCCTCATCCCCCAGTCATTCTTTGCCTTTCATCACAGTAGGATGGCAGAGGAGAGCCAGAGTTTCTGAGTAGTCTTTTATAGAGGATAGTACTCTTTGCAGTGGGACTGGAGTTTTAAGTAGTGCTGTCAGCCTCTCATTAAGAGCCTGGGCGAAAGTTAGAGTCCGGAGATGCAGGGAGAGTCTTTCTGCGAAATCATCCCAACTCATATTAACAGCTCCATAAGCAATCAGCGTTGACGAGTTTCGCTGCCTGCTTTCTACACTCAAGCCCATGTCAGGAGCGAGGCTACTAACCTTTCATACTTGAAGGGCCGTGTTCCTGTTCCATGGCGTAGATTCTGGTAAGATCGTTTCATTTTTTTTTATTAATAATGATAACATAGAAGACAGGGTCACAGTGTGGCGCCTTTTTATCTTTGCAGAATCAAGGGTTAATATTCCTGGAAGGGAAATTATTGAACAGGGGGGGTTTATACATGATATTGTTTATTGTGTCATTGCTGTGTTATGTGCGAGATGAGGCTCTGGCAATGTGTGGAACTTTAAGGTTACTTGTGGAAACTTGCACAGCCATTTTTTGGCGCGTTTTTCCCCAGTGCAGGGGTGGTCCTGCCAGGCATTCCATGTTACTGGGTGTGGCTATCTATCCTTCCTGTTGATCTGTGGCGCAGGAGACGTAGCGGTTTCTGTAGTCCGGGTCCTAGGAGGTGGTGAGTGCCCCGGCCATTGGTGGTATAAAGGTGCCTTTTTAATAAATAAAGTTAGTCTAACCAAGCGCACAAGCAATGGAAAACTCGGACGTGTTGGAAGGCTCTCCTTACTTAATAAAGTCTCATTCCTGTGTTTATTGTGAGGAGGTTCTGGTAGATCAGCCTGCTCAACTATGTTCCACATGCCTTAATAAAGTTACAACATCTAAATGTAAACGGATGTCTAGTACTACTGAGCCGTCCACCTCTGAGGGTTCTTCGTCCCCGGAGGTGCATTCCCTACATTCATCTCCGATTGCACATGCAGCGCCCGGGGTCCAACCGTTACTCCTTCGGGAGAGATTTTTTGCTGTCTGACTTTGCGGACCAACTGGAATCGACGGTTTCGAAAGTGATCCATGCCTTACCACGTTCTGCTAAGTGCAAGCGTAGGGTTTATCATAGCGGCCCGGCCCAGGGTTTGTCCTCGCCGATGGAAGATCCAGAGACTCTATACTCTATACGATGATGAGGCCCACTCCGATTTTTCGGAGGAGGCCCCTTCTGGGTCGGAGTTCGTGTCATCTAAACCTCCGGCTGCAGAGGAGCCTAGTTATAGGTTTAGGATGGAGAATTTGCGCTTTCTGCTTCGGCAGGTGCTTGCTACTCTGGAGTTTCCGGAACCTAAGATACCGGAGGAACCTGTGATTCCTAAGCTTGACAAGGTATACGAGGACAGGGTAGTACCTCAGTCTTTCCTGATTCCCGTTAGGATGGCTAATATTATTAAGAACGAATGTGAGCGATTAGGTTCTTCCTTTTCCCCTTCTTTTTCCTTTAAAAAACTGTTCCTCGTTCCGGACTATGAGCTGTGGGGGACCATCCCTAAGGTGGATGGGGCTATCTCTATGCTCGCGAAGTGGACGAGTATTCCCCTTGAGGATAGTTCGTCATTTAACGAGCCCATGGATAAAAAGCTGGAAAACATGTTGAGAAAGATGTTTCAGCACATAGGGTTTGTTTTTCAGCCAGCAGCAGCGGTTGCGGCGGTCACTGGAGCTGCGACATATTGGTGTGAATCCCTGTGTGAAATGGTCGAGAAGGAGACATCCATCGACGAGATACAGGAGAAGATTAAGGCGCTGAAGATCGCCAATTCTTTCATCTGTGATCTGAATGCTAAGGTGTCAGGTTTTTCTGTTTTAGTGCGCAGGGCTCTGTGGCTAAAATCTTGGTCTGCGGACATGACCTCTAAGGTGAGGCTGTTGTCCCTGCCTTTTCAAGGCAAGATCCTGTTTGGTCCAGGATTGGATTCGATTATATCCACAATTACGGGAGGCAAGGGAGCCTTCCTACCGCAGGATTAGAAGGCTAAGCCTAAAGGATCTACTTTTCGTCCCTTTCGTGCGGATAAGGCCCAGCACCAGCAACCCGCCGCAAATGCAGACCAGTCCAAGGGATTTTGGAAACAAGTCTAAGCAGAGCAAGAAGCCTGCCGAGACGAAATCGGCATGAAGGGGCGGCACCCGACCAGTCTCCGGATCACGGAGGGGGCAGATTATCTCTATTCTCAGACGTGTGGTTGCAGGACGTTCAGGACCCTTGGGTTCTATAGGTGGTCTCCCAGGGTTACAGGATAGGGTTCAGATCCCATCCGCCCTCGGGCAGATTCCTCCTGTCAAACCTGTCTTCAAGACCAGAGAAGAGAGAGGCCTTTCTGTGTGAGGGATCTCGCCTCTCTCAGGGTTATCGTACCAGTACCCCTAGCAGAAAGGGATCTAGGGTACTATTTTGTGGTTCCACGTTCCGCCCGATTCTGGACCTAAAGTGTTTAAACAACTTTCTGAGTTTTCCATTGTTCAAAATGGAAACAATCAGATCTATTCTGCCCCTAGTTCAAGAGGGACAGTTCATTACGACTATAGACTTGAAGGACACTTACCTTCATGTGCCAATCCACAGGGACCAATACAGGTTCCTAAGATTTGCATTTCTGGACCAACACTTCCAGTTTGTGGCCCTTCCTTTTGGTCTGGCGACGGCCCCAAGAGTCTTCACAAAGGTTCTGGGGGCGCTGCTTGCAGTAGCCAGATTCAGGGGCATTGCGGTGGCGCCTTACCTGGATGACATACTAGTTCAGGCGCCGTTGCTCAGCCTCGCAGAGGTGGCTCAATGTATGGAGGTGATACGTCTCATGGTGTCAAGCATATATGTCATCCCATTCACCAGGTTCCATCTCAGACCTCTTCAATTGTGCATTTTGAGACAGTGGAATGGCAATCATTCAGATCTATCACAGCTGATATGCATGGATGCTCAGACTCAGAACTCCCTCTCTTGGTGGATTCGTCCGGAGCAACTGTCCATGGGGACAACCTTCTTGCGACCATCCTGGGAGATTGTGACCACGGACGCCAGTCTGACAGGATGGGGAGCTGTTTGGGCTGCCAGAATAGCACAAGGAAAGTGGTCCAGGGAGGACTCTATCCTTCTGATCAACATCCTAGAACTACGAGCGATTTACAATGCTCTGAAGGCATGGCCTTCTCTGGAGTCGGTCAGTTGCATCAGATTCCAGACCAACAACATTACCTCGGTGGCTTACATCAACCATCAGGGGGGTAGGAGGAGCTTCCTCGCGATGAGGGAGGTGTCTCGGATTCTGGAGTGGGTGGAGTCCCACAACTGCTCGCTCTCAGCGATTCACATTCCAGGTGTGGACAACTGTGAAGCAGACTTTCTCAGCAGACAATCCTTCCATCCGGGGGAATGGACTCTTTACCCAGAGGTGTTTGCGGAGAATTGTCACAGATAGGGAGCGCCGGAGATAGATCTCATGGCGTCCAGACTCAATTGCAAGCTACCTCGATACGGATCGAGGTCCAGAGATCCCCAGACGGAGATGATAGATGCCTTAGTGGTTCCTTGGGGATTCAGCCTAGCTTACATTTTTCCACCGTTACCACTTCTACCTCGCGTAGTGCCACACATCAAACAGGATTGCCCCTTCATGGCCGCAGAGGACGTGGTTTGCGGATCTGGTGGGGATGTCATCTTCTCCGCTGTGGAGGTTACCCTGTCGCAGGGATCTGCTGTCACAGGGCCCCTTTCAACATTGAAATCTAGATTCTCTGAGGCTGACTGCGTGGAGATTAGACACCTAGCCTTAGCCAAGAGAGGCTTTTCAGAAAGTGTGATTGATACGCTAATTCAGGCAAGGAAGCCAGTCACTCGTCGCATCTACCATAAGATGTGGAGGACTTACTTGTCAGTTTTGTTGCATAGGAGACTCGCTGAGCTCCCTGACATTCAATCTTTTGTTCAGGCTCTGTCTAGAATCAGGCCTTTCTTTAGACAGTCGGCTCCACCTTGGAGCTTAAACTTTGTCCTTAAGGTTTTGCAGAGGGTTCCGTTTGAACCTATGCATTCCATAGACATTAAGATTCTGTCTTGGAAGGTTCTCTTCCTGTTGGCTATTGCATCGGCACGCAGAATATCTGAACTAGCTGCCTTGCAATGTGATCCTCCTTATCTGGTGTTTCATGCGGATAAGGCTGTACTTCACACTGGGTTGGGGTTTCTCCCCAAGGTGATGTCTAACCGTAACATCAATCAGGAAATAGTTGTTCCTTCTTTGTGTCCTATCCCTTCTTCTTCAAAGGAGAGGTTACTTCATAACCTGGATGTGGTTTGTGCCTTGAAGTTCTATCTTCAGGCTACACAGGATTTCAGACAGTCTACATCTCTTTTTGTGGTGTATTCTGGGAAGCGCAAGGGGCAAAGAGCCTCTGCTACTTCTTTGTCTTTTTGGTTGAGGAGCTTGATTCGCTTGGCTTATGAGACAGCGGGACATAAGCCTCCTCAGAGGAAGACGGCTCATTCAACTAGAGCTGTGGCTTCGCCTTGGGCCTTCAAGCATCCTTACACACTTTTACAAAGTTTTACAAATTTGACGTTTTTGCTTCTGCGGAAGCTGTGTTTGGGAGAAAGGTTTTGCAGGCGGTGGTGCCCTCAGACTAGGGTCCGTCTTTTGCCCTCCTGGTTTCATTCAGTGTCCTCTAGAGCTTGGGTATATGTTCCCAATAGTAATGAATGAAGCCGTGGACTCTCCTCCCCTTTAGATGGAAAACATAAATTATGCTTACCTGATCATTTCATTTCCATCCAGAGGAGGAGAGTCCACTGCTCCCGCCCGTATCTCCGTTGCGTGTCCCTAAATTTATTCTTCTTCTGGCATCTTTTTTACCCTGATATTTCTCCTACTGTTCCTGCTTCCCTCGGCAGAATGACTGGAGGATGAGGGAAGTGGGGGAGGTATTTAAGCCTTTGGCTTTCCCAATAGTAATTAATGAAGCCGTGGACTCTCCTTCCCTCAATGGAAATTAAATTATCAGGTAAGCATAATTTATGTTTTCGTTACTTTTGTTCTTTATTGAATGTATAGGATGTGACATTTTGCTATGAATGTTCCTATAAAGTGGTGGTTCTTATCTTTGTTTTCACAATAAATACAAGTATGTTTAAAATTGCCTTGCCATTCTTTGACATATGAATATATCATTTGTCCTTTCTTTTACTTGTGCATAATATATTGTTTAATGACTGCATGCACATTTTTTGAATATAAAAACATTTTTTGAGTGCCACGCAAACATTACATTTATACTTTATACAAATGTGTACTTTATATACCCTTTTTAACTTCCCATGTGGCTAGAGCTGTATAATTGCAGACCTGACAGCCTACAAAAAGTCTAAAATAATTGTCTTTTAATTTTTAGGGGTGATGTCTGCAATTAGACAGCTATAGCCATCTGGGAAGTTAAGATACAGTAAATAAAGTGCACATTTTTGAAAAGTACACCCCTTGGTGCATCAAATAAGAGGCTACATGTATATATAGCACAAAATTGGAGTGCACAATATATAACTAAACAGCGTACTTTGCTCAGAAAACGTTTTGTTTTTTAAACAAGTGCAATATTTGCTTATTTGTTGCGTACTCCAGTTTTGAGATATAAATACAAATAAACCCTCCTCTGATAGACCTGGAAATGTGTATTTTCTAAAAATGTATAGTTTAGTTGCCATATTTTAACTTCCCTGGCGGCTAGAACTGTTTAAATGACAGTAACAGAATATTAAATTAAAAAACGCTGTTTTTGATTGTATACTAAATTGATATCCCGGCAATAAAACAGTAGAAAAACACAGTGAAATGTTCTCAATTTTTACTTATTTTATACAGGTTATCTACTACAAATATTTATCCATACAGGTTTTGATGATAGAGTTTACAAAAATAAAATTGCATACAGTTAAAAATTGCATACAGGAGTAAAAATATACACTTTTTTCTAATGTTTTGCTTTATTTTTCAAACATGATAACAAATACACATATAATAATGATATATTTTGAGTCTGCTGAAAAAACAATATATAGGGACTGATTTTATCAAGGGGCGAATTGCCCCTAATGCCCCTGTTTCCGTGCAAGTTTTCAGGCTTGCTGAAAATAGCAGTTGTGAAGCAGCGGTCCCATAACTGGTCCGCTGCCTCTATGGCTGCGGTCTGCAATACGCCCGATCCTAAATGATCGGGCTGATTGACACCCCCTGCTAGTGGCCAATTGGCTGTGAATCTGCAGGGGGCCGCATTGCACAAGCAGTTTACAAGAAATGCTGTTGATGTATGCTGTCGGCATTCATCGATGTCTGTCGGACATGATCCGTTGAGCGGATCATGTCGGACAGACTGATGATAAATCGGCCCCATAGTTTGTATAGGTTATTCACACAAAAAAAAAACTTCTAAAAGTGTGTGAATGTGAACTGCAACAAAAAGCACACAGGTGGGAAATGGGCTTATCAGCCAAAGGGTTAATATAACCATGTTGGTTATGCAAAACTGGGGAATGGGTAATAAAGGTTTTATCTAACTCTTTAAACAATAACACATTTTGAGTTGATTGTCCCTTTAATAAGAAATCATGTTTCAGACAGTTTTTTTTTTTTTTTTTTTAAGTTTTGTTTTGTGCTTGTTTTTTTATGAACTCAGCACACACCAGGAATTAATATTAATGATTAAGTGGAAAAACTTAAACTGTAACATATTAGGAATCCACTTGAATTTGAATTAATTAGGTGCCATGTTGTACGTTTGCTTTTCTTTGCGCATCGTTTGCTTCTGACAATCTGTTCTCTTTTTACAGCTTAATATACTTGTGGATACAGGGAGCAGTAATTTTGCAGTGGGTGCTGCGCCTCACCCCTTCCTGAAGCGATATTACCACCGGCAACGGTAAGCAAACCCTCCAACATGCTGTCACTCAGCACAACTGAGTAGATGATATTTAATCAGCAGCTAACTGGATAACTTCCAGAAGCCAGACATATTGTATTTATGCTAGCACACGGTACTATATAATGACACATGAATACACAGAGGTTTAATGGCATCCACAGAACTAATAACATATGTTTAACAGATTTGATAAAACACAGATCACTAGCTATTGGTGAGTGTAAATGTAACGGTGGTGAGTGAAAGTTAGTTAGTGAATGTTGAGTCTGAAGTCTGGTTACATGTTGCAAGCAGCAAAGTTGGCACATTGTATTTCAGAATGTACATTCCTATTGCAGCACTGACAATAACTCACATTTTGTGCTATGTGCTAAAACTATTATCTAAAGGGATATTATATAGCCATGAAAGTGCAAGGATATGTTATTCCTCTACGGCTGTAGGGACCCCAATAGTGCTTAGACTGTTACTTCTGAGAGGGTAAACGGGCAGAGAGAGGGATAGAGTGGAGAAGAAGAGAGAATGTAGAAAAAAGAGTGACGAGATTTGAGAAAGGGGAAAGAGTGTAAAGAGAAGATATGGCCTGAGAAAAAAGGGAGAGGGTAAAAAGAGAGATTGAAGAGAGAGGAGGGAATGGAGACATATTGGGGGGTAGTTATCAACGTGTCAACTTTCCTGCCTTCGCCGGCCCAATACGCCCGCCTAAGCTCGCCTACCATCGCCGCCGCCGCGGACCTGAAAATTTTTGCCTAAGTTATCAATAAATCTGTCAAAAAGCCACGCACCAAGTACGGGGCGATGAGCAGCAGACTGTGAGAGTTATCACTCATCCGATCTCGCTGCTCTTCGGCTTTTTGACAGCTTTATTGCTAGCCTGTCACTAAGCACTCACACTAACTACACTGTTCTACCCCCCTATACTGGCGCCCCCGGAGCCCCCCGCAACTAAATAAAGTTAGTAACCCCTAAACAGCCGCTCCTAGACCCCGCCGCAACTCTTCTAAATGTATTAACCCCTAAACCGCCGCTCCCAGACACCGCCGCCACCTACATTATACCTACTAACCCCTATCCTGCCCCCCCTATAACCGTCGCCCTCTATAATAAAGTTATTAACCCCTATCCTGCTGATCCAGGACCTCGCCGCAACTAAATAAATAGTTTAACCCCTAAACCGCCGCTCCCGAACCCCGCCGCAACCTATATTAAATTTATTAACCCCTAATCTGCCCCCCTTACCACGTCGCCACCTATAATAAATGTATTAACCCCTATCCTGCCCCCCCTACACCGCCGCCACTGTAATAAATTTATTAACCCCTAAACCTAAGTCTAACACTAAACCTAACACCCCCCTAACTTAAATATTAATTAAATAAATCTAAATAATCTTTCTATTATTAACTAAATTAATCCTATTTAAAACTAAATACTTACCTTTAAAATAAACCCTAAAATAGCTACAATATAAATAATAATTATATTGTATCTATCTTAGGATTTATTTTTATTTTACAGGCATCTTTCAATTTATTTTAACTAGATACAATAGCTATTAAATAGTTATTAACTATTTAATAGCTACCTAGTTAAAATAAAGAGAAATTTACCTGTAAAATAAATCCTAACCTAAGTTACAATTACACCTAACACTACACTATACTTTTAATAAATTATTCCTATTTAAAACTAAATACTTACCTGTAAAATAAACCCTAAGATAGCTACAATGTAATTAATAATTACATTGTAGCTATTTTAGGATTTATATTTATTTTACAGGTAACTTTGTATTTCTTTTAGCTAGTTAGAATAGTTATTAAATAGTTATTAACTATTTAATAACTACCTAGCTAAAAGAAATACAAAATTACCTGTAAAATAAATCCTAACCTAAGTTACAATTAAACCTAACACTACACTATCATTAAATTAAATACATTAGCTACAAATAACTACAATTAAATACAATTACATAAACTAACTAAAGTACAAAAAATAAAAAAGCTAAGTTACAAAAAATAAAAAAAAAATAAGTTACAAACATTTAAAAAATATTACAACAATTTTAAGCTACTTACACCTAATCTAAGCCCCCTAATAAAATAACAAAGCCCCCCAAAATAAAAAAATTCCCTACCCTATTCTAAATTAAAAAGTTACCAGCTCTTTTACCTTACCAGCCCTTAAAAGGGCCTTTTGCGGGGCATGCCCCAAAGAAAACAGCTCTTTTGCCTGTAAAAGAAAAATACAACCCCCCCCAACGTTAAAACCCTCCACCCACATACCCCTAATCTAACCCAAACCCCCCTTAAATAAACCTAACACTACCCCCCTGAAGATCATCCTACCTTGAGTCGTCTTCACTCAGCCGAGCCACCGATGGAACCGAAGAGGAGATCCGGAGCGGCAGAAGTGATCCTCCAAGTGATCCATCCGGGCGATGTCATCTTCCAAGCGGGGTCTTCAATCTTCTTTCTTCAGGATCCATCTTCATCTCGCCAACACGGAACATCCTTCATCCCCGACGGACTAACGACGAATGAAGGCTCCTTTAAGGGACGTCATCCAAGATGGCGTCCCTTCAATTCCGATTCGCATTCTATCGGAACAGCCAATAGAATGCGAGCTCAATCTGATTGGCTGATTCTATCAGCCAATCAGATTTTTCCTACCTTAATTCCGATTGGCTGATAGAATCCTATCAGCCAATCGGAATTGAAGGGACGCCATCTTGGATGACGTCCCTTAAAGGAGCCTTCATTCATCGTTAGTCCGTCGGCGGGATGAAGATGGATCCTGAAGAAAGAAGATTGAAGACCCCGCTTGGAAGATGACATCGCCCGGATGGAAGACTTCTTCAGCGCCGCTTGGAAGATTTCTTCAGCCCCGCTTGGAGGATCACTTCATCGGATGGAAGACTTCTTCAGCGCCCCTTGGAGGATCACTTCTGCCGCTCCGGATCTCCTCTTCGGTTCCATCGGTGGCTCGGCTGAGTGAAGACGACTCAAGGTAGGATGATCTTCAGGGGGGTAGTGTTAGGTTTATTTAAGGGGGTTTGGGTTAGATTAGGGGTATGTGGGTGGTGGTTTTTTTTTTAAATCCTTTATTTATTCCGTGAAGAGACATAACATAAATCAAGACAAGAGAAAAAGAGAACAGTCCCCGAGTTCCGGGGGTCAAATATCATCAAGAATAACATATCATCAAACATGGTTACAGAATATCAAACTGGTACTGTCTAAACAATTAGTATTACATCAACATGACATGTCTCTCACAGTTTTTTATTTTTAAACCAATCCATTCCCACCCCCCCTTTTTTCCCCCCCTCCTCCAATTCTCAGCCAGTCGGCTATCACCACTCCCCCAGGGTGTCAGCACCCCCTACCTAATCGACCTCCTACCCCTCACTAAAGAGGAGATACCTCCCTATTTACTGTTCATCAAAGTCTACCCTCCACTCTCCTCGCAACTGAGCTTCCAAGAGATATTCAGAGTTGCGTATGGGATATAGAATTCTCGCCAATTGCGAGGCATGCAGTGAGTGTAGGTAAATGTCCCATTTTCCTCATGAAACGTGCTGTACGATTAGCCACCTCTCCCATAGTGTCTACCTGTTCGTGTAACAGCTGTGAGTGTATTTCAGTTTTTAACTGTGACAGGGTGGGGGCTCGTCTATCTATCCAATATTTCAAGATTATTTTTCTCGCTTGGAGAATGACATTATGCATAAAGGTTGCCTGGCTTCTAGGAAGCCCTGGCGTGTCCAGGAATACTACCATTTGTGGGGTAAGCGTAGTCACTTGTATGTTTAGGGAGCGTAGCCAAAACAGATCATCCCCCAAAACTTGGTCAGTTTGGGCATTCCCATATCATGTGCAGCAAGGTTGCTTGTGCTTTAGAGCATTTCGGACAGTTCCCCGTGTGATCTCTTTCCCATTTCTTGTATTGGTGCGGAGTCACGTAGGCTGACTGTAAGATTTTAGTGTGAGATTCTCTGATGTTCGTCGCCAGAGTGGCCTTCCGAACATTTTCAATGCTACTTTGAATCTGCGCTTTGGTAATAGGGCATTCAGGATCTCTGTCCATTTTTCCCCTAAATATTCCAGTGAGTGTTCGTTATTAGGGGCCAACAATGTCCTGTATATTGGGGAGATGGAAGTGCAACCCTGAGAGTAAATACTACAGAGCTGATGAACGGCACTGTTAGGTTCAGGGAAGTTCTCTGAGTTAATCAACTCTGAGGCATAGTGCCTAGCCTGTAGATAGGCAAAGTGGTGCGTGCGGGGGAGATTGTAGGTCGTTTGAAGCTGCGAGAAAGTACATATAGTTCTGCCAGGACCATCTAGCATCTTGGACACTCTGTCCAGTCCCAAGGACTTCCAAGTCCTGAAGGTCTGGGTAGTTAAACCTGGCACGAAAAGTGGATTCCCCTGCAAGGGTATGTATTTGGAGATTTCATGGCTGCATTTTAGCCTATTGCACAGTTTTCTCCAAGCCTGCAGTGGTTGCGACAGGAGGGGGTAGGGTGATAATAGCTTTTCTAATTTATCCGCCCTCAGGTGTGGGAGAACAGAAAGCGACCAGGGCTGAACCACATGTCGCTCTAGTTCAGGGATTGTGAAGTGACTTTTTCCCGTTAACCAGTCCAGGACGTATTTCGCTTGTGCGGCCCAGCAGTACATCTCAACATTTGGGACCGCCATACCTCCCGAGGCGACCGAACTTATCATTCTATTGTAATGAATCCTGTGCTTTTTCCCAGCCAAATGAAAGGACATGAAGAGTGACTTCCAATATAGCAAGTCCTTTTTTGTGTATGAGTAGTGGCAGCATCTGCATTACGTAGAGCAGTTTGGGAAATAGGACCATTTTAATGAGGGCTATCCTGCCTGATACGGTCAGTGGTAGTCCCACCCAGTGCTTGGTCAGATCTAAGGCTCCTTTTTTCAGGGGTGCGTAGTTTATATCATACCAGTTTCACCGGATTGCGCGATAGCTTCACTCCCAAGTATTTAAAGGTATCCCCCGCTACTCGGAAGTCGTAGTGGAGGTCAGGTATCTCGTTAGCATACGATAACCAGATTAACTCCGTTTTATCAGTGTTGACTTTATACCCAGAGATAAGGCCGAAGTCTTTAACAATATCCATTATCCTCGGGATGTTAAGTCTGGGGTCCTGGATGTACAACACCATGTCATCCGCAAAAAGTGACAGATGCAACGTCTTGTCACCTATTTTGAGCCCTTTTGTAGTATGCCTGATCTTTACGGCAAGAGGCTCTAAGGCCAGATCAAACAAAAGAGGCGAGAGCGGGCACCCCTGTCTCGTTCCTCTATTTAAGGCAAATGGTTGGGATGGCATTCCATTCACTAATATTGCAGCCTGGGGGTTAGTGTACAATGCCTTCAATGCTCTCGAGAAGTTCCCAGTTATCCCGAACCGATCTAGTGTAAAGAATAGGTGACTCCAAAGGACCTTGTCGAAGGCCTTCTCCGCGTCAACTAGGAGTGCACATGCTTTTCCTGCTGTGGTACTCGATTCTTACTTGCTTTATTCCAATAATGGGTGAGCAAGAATTGCAGGGTGCGCACATTGACCCTGATGACCTACCTTTCACGAATCCCGTTTGATTTTCATGAATAAGGTTGGAAGCACTATCGCTAGTCTATCTGCTAGGATTTTCGTGAGTAGTTTATAATCCGAATTCATTAGTGAAATCGGGCGGTATGATTCGGGGGCTAAGCAGTTTCTATCCTGTTTGAGAATCAAACTGATATTTGCTTCTGTAAATCTCTGCGACACACTGGCGTCGCCCTGCAGTATACCGTTGAACAGTCTAGCTAATGGGTCGGCTATTTCTTGTCCAAGTATTTTATAAAACTCCCCGGGTAGGCCGTCAGGTCCCGGGGTTTTGTCTAGGGGAAGCCTCCCTATAGAGGCAAGTACCTCACTCGGGGCTATATTTGCATTTAACGCTTGCCGTTGGGGCTCCGTTAATGTGGGCAGAGGAATATCACTCCAGAAGTTTTCCCGAGTGTTTGTGTCGACTTCCCTCCTGGTGTATAGTTTTGAGTAAAATTGTGTAAATGCCCTCTGTATTCCTGCTGTATCAGTATGTAGCATGTCATTGTATTTAATAGCCTGTATTGTGTTGCAGCCATTATTTAGTTTAGTCAGTCTGGCCAGCATTTTTCCTGTTTTATTGCCATAGCGATAGTACCTGGCTTGTAATCTTGTGGCATCCCTTGCTGCGTTTTGGTTAGATATGTGTCTCTGTGTGTTTTGGTGTCCTGGTATTTAAGTCTGTTCGCTGTCGTGGGGTTACGCAAATATCTATTTCTGGCATTTAAAAGTTGTTTAAGAAGTAGCTCTCCCTGACCTGCTTTTTCTTTTTGAAATTTATGACATAAGATGTCGTAGAGCCTCTCAGCACTGCCTTAGCTGCCTCCCAGAACAGTACAGTTGTGTTCCTATGTCCCTGATTTGTGTCAGCGTACGTTAGCCACTCCCCTATAAGATGCTTCCTAAAATTATCGTCATGTAGCAGATACTTGGGGAATAACCATCTAGAAGTGAGAGGCCTATCTGGCCCTAGTTGTAGCTTCAGTGTGATTGGGGCATGATCTGAGAGAACTGGATTATCTATTCCCGCATCCCTGACCCTAGGGTGCATGGACTTGGAAATCAAAAAATAATCAATGCGGGACAGAGTGTCCTTTGCCGGAGTGGCACAAGTAAAACTCTTGACCTCCGGGTTCCTATCTCTCCAGATGTCTGTGAGGAGAAGAGCATTTCGAAACCTGCGAAGCAGGTTTGTGTCTCTCCTAGCGTTGAGATTTGTGCTGCGACCTGTCTGTGAGTGTAGTGGGTTATGAAACCTGTCAGCAGGGGTCTGTGGCGCAATATTATAATCCCCACCAAGAACTATCGGGACATCTGCAATTTTCAGTAATTGGACCCTGAGTTCACTCCAGAAGTCTGACTTATGTGTGTGGGGTCCGTAGACCCCACCTAGAAGCATTGGAGTGCCGTCAACTGTGAGCCTGAGTAAGATATATCGTCCCTGGGGGTCTAGCACAGTGTGAGTTATGTTGTAGTCTAAGTTCTTGCGGAAGAGGATCGCTACACCCCTGGCTCTGTTGCTGTCATATTTAGTATATATAACCTCACCTACCCAACCCTGCTTTAGCTTCTGATGCTCTGTGGGTTTCAGATGGGTTTCTTGGAGGATCGCTATGTCGGTCTTTCTAGATTTTAAGTATTTCAATATGGCCTTTCGTTTCAGAGGAGATGTGATTCCCCCTACATTCCATGAGATAATATGTAGTCCCATCCTCAATGATAGTGCGGTGGGAGGGATCCCTATGGTGAGCTATGTGTTAGAGACTACTATGGTATACTGGCTCAGGTTTTCTACGAGCAACGTGTTAAGCGTTTAAGTGTGCGATTACCTTCACTACTTACGGTTCTGACACCCTGGGGTCCTCTCCCTTTAGGAACAGGAAAGGTTGAGTTATGCTGATTCGGTGACAGCCTTGGAAAATACAATGGGCAGAATTACTAACAATCAGTACTATGATACAGTACGTGTTTTAACAGGGCAGTATCTCGAAGTCTCAGAGATGAGTGAGAAAAGACAGAGAAGAGATAAAGAAGGAGAAAAATAATCAAACAACACGGCAACAGTGAACAATAAAATACTGCAGTAATAAAATATAGCAGACAATCAAAAGCGGACCCCTCCCCCCCCCCTTTATTCCCAAAGAAAAGGATATGAAATAGTGTCCTGGGCTGAGCCCATTGACATCATGCTTGAGTTACGTCCTTAGCTTCCATTCCTCTATCATGTCCCTGCAAACAAGAACAATAACAAATACAGCGGGGTATCTAGATCCCGCACAGTTCGTATCACTCAAAGAGTGCTACTACAGGGTCAAGGATTCTCTTCCTCTTCTATTTCATCTACTTCATTTTGATCCCTTCTGCATGGGTTTCTTGAGGCCATAAAAGCCCGTAACTGGGTTGTAGATTCAAAAAATCTTGGGCCTTGAGGGGTCTGCAGCCGGAGTCTTGCTGGGTACAAGAGAGATACTGATTCACCTTTTTGCAAAAGTTCCCTACAATAGGGAGAGAATTCTCTGCGCTTCCTTGCCACTTCAGCCGAGTAGTCTTGGAATAAGTGTATTTTGGATCCCTCATAGATTAGTTCCTTTGTTTGTCTGTAGGCTTTCAAGATAAGGGTTTTGTCCTTGAAATTAAGATATTTAATCATCAATTGCCTAGATAAGGCTTTTTGTCCATTATTGGATGGTAAGGGCCCCACGCGGTGCGCTCTTTCTGCAATACATGGGATATCAGAGTCGGCCATACCCAGCAGTTTCGGGAGCCCTCTTTCTGCGAAGTCAATTAGTGCAGATCCTGGAACCATTTCAGATAACCCCACCACACGGATGTTGTTTCCGGGATCTGTTTTCCAGGTCCTCTATTTTAGATATTAAAGCTTTATTTTGGCGTTGAAGCTGCGTGATGTCTAGCGCAGATTCTCTCTGCTGTGTCTCTGTATCCGCTACCCTTTGCTCCACTATATTTAATCGTGTTGAGAAGGACTTGAAATCTGTGGACACAGGTGTCTAGTCCCGTCTGTAACTGTTCAATTTTTGGCAAGAATAAGGCAGACAGTTGCGAGACTATTGGGTGGGTATCTTGTGGCAGAGGGTCAGAGAGCTCCATTACCGCGGCTGGCGGCGTGTGCACTTCAGCTTGGCTTTTTTGCCGTCTCTCAGTCTGGCGTTGCTTGGACATGTTGTCAGTTCTTTTATTATAAGGGGCGTAGTATTTTTGCATACAGACAAAAGATGTCCCAGTATTAGGACCAGTTCTGCTTCTTAAGGTCTTGTGGTTTGCAAGGATCAAGTCGGAACAATAGGTAGCTCAGGAGAGTTTCTGGGGGGGGTGTCTTGGGGGGGTCACTCAGCGTTTATCTCCTCATATCACCTGCTGCCCACCCGGGGCTGAAAATGTCCATAAAAAGAGAAAGGTGGTGTTCACTTCGTTTTTAATACATGAGGCTTGGTGTCCCTCTCTGCTTCCCCAGTCAGATGTAAAAACTAATAGTAGGTGCCTTATCTCCCTTAGTCCCTACAGGAGCTGTGTAGTGCTGCTGCGCCTGTGTGTGGGGGTAATTATGGCAATAAAGTTCCAGTCTTTGGATGTGAGCTTACAGCAGTTCCCACCACACCAGGCCGTTTTCACTGAGGGAGTAAACTTTTTCCCCTACCTCTCCAGAGCTTAGTATTATTAGGGCAGTGGGTCGTTACTTAGCAGTAGTGTCAGGTTAGAGTGGCGCCAAAGTAAAAAGAAAAGTTTGCTGCGTGTAGGGGAAAATGGCCGCCGCGGCACTACTGACCTCCGTTATTCAGTCCGATCACTGCTTTTCAACTGCTGACCGTTGTCCTGTTTTTATGCGGCTGCACTTGTTGCAGCAGAAGGGGTCAAGGAAAGCCTTGTGATAGTGTAGCCGTTCCGACTACCGTACCTCCGTTTGTCCACTTTTTTTTGTTTGCGCTCCGGTGGGGGAGAAGTTGGAGATTCTCCTTGCCTGCTCGTGTCCGGACAGAGGTCAAGGTCCCTCTGCCAAGGATAGTGGCTTAATGGGCGACTTGTAGCGCTAAACGCTGCCCGATAGAAGGGTCAAACAACGGAGCTCTCTCAGATGCGTCCGTTACCAGCGCCCGCCCAACCGGAAGTGGGTGGTGGGTTTTAACGTTGGGGAGGGGGTTGTATTTTTCTTTTACAGGCAAAAAAGCTGTTTTCTTTGGGGCATACCCCGCAAAAGGCCCCTTTAAGGGCTGGTAAGGTAAAAGAGCTGGTAACTTTTTAATTTAGAATAGGGTAGGGATTTTTTTTATTTTGGGGGGCTTTGTTATTTTATTAGGGGGCTTAGATTAGGTGTAAGTAGCTTAAAATTGTTGTAATATTTTTGAAATGTTTGTAACTTATTTTTTTTATTTTTTGTAACTTAGCTTTTTTATTTTTTGTACTTTAGTTAGTTTATGTAATTGTATTTAATTGTAGTTATTTGTAGCTAATGTATTTAATTAATTTAATGATAGTGTAGTGTTAGGTTTAATTGTAACTTAGGTTAGGATTTATTTTACAGGTAATTTTGTATTTCTTTTAGCTAGGTAGTTATTAAATAGTTAATAACTATTTAATAACTATTCTAACTAGCTAAAAGAAATACAAAGTTACCTGTAAAATAAATATAAATCCTAAAATAGCTACAATGTAATTATTAATTACATTGTAGCTATCTTAGGGTTTATTTTACAGGTAAGTATTTAGTTTAAATAGGAATAATTTATTAAAGTATAGTGTAGTGTTAGGTGTAATTGTAACTTAGGTTAGGATTTATTTTACAGGTAAATTTCTCTTTATTTTAACTAGGTAGCTATTAAATAGTTAATAACTATTTAATAGCTATTGTACCTAGTTAAAATAAATTGAAAGATGCCTGTAAAATAAAAATAAATCCTAAGATAGCTACAATATAATTATTATTTATATTGTAGCTATATTAGGGTTTATTTTAAAGGTAAGTATTTAGTTTTAAATAGGATTAATTTAGTTAATAAGAGAAAGATTATTTAGATTTATTTAATTAATATTTAAGTTAGGGGGGTGTTAGGTTTAGTGTTAGACTTAGGTTTAGGGGTTAATAAATTTATTACAGTGGCGGCGGTGTAGGGGGGGGCAGGATAGGGGTTAATAAATTTATTATAGGTGGCGACAGTGTAGGGGGGGCAGGATAGGGGTTAGTAGGTATAATGTAGGTGGCGGCGGTGTCCGGGAGCGGCGGTTTAGGGGTTAATACATTTATAAGAGTTGCGGCGGGGGCTAGGAGCGGAGGTTTAGGGGTTACTAACTTTATTTAGTTGCGGGGGGCTCCGGGGGCGCCGGTATAGGGGGTTAACATATTTATTATAGTGGCGGCGGGTCCGGGAGCGGCGGTTTAGGGGTTAATCAGTTTATTATAGTGGCGGTGGGCTCCGGGAGCGGCGGCTTAGGGGTAAAACACTTTATTTAGTTGCGGCGGTGTATGGGGGGGGCAGATTAGGGGTGTTTAGACTCAGGGTACATGTTAGGGTGTTAGGTGCAGACAGCTCCCATAGCAATCAATGGGATGTCGGGCAGCAGCGAACATGAACTTTCGCTATGGTCAGACTCCCATTGATTCCTATGGGATCCGCAGCCTCCAGGGCGGCGGTTTGAAAACCAGGTACGCTGGGCTGGAAATGTGCCGAGCGTACCTGCTAGTTTTTTGATAACTAGCAAAAGTAGTCAGATTGTGCCGCACTTGTGTGCGGAACATCTGGAGTGACGTAAGAATCGATCTGTGTCAGACTGAGTCCAGCGGATCGAAGCTTACGTCACTAAATTCTACTTTTGCCGGTCTCTAGCCTTTGATAACTAAGGCGAATCAGCCTCGCCACAAATACGCTGCGGAATTCAGTGTCCATTTGAGGTAGACGGCTTGATAACTACCCCCCATAGTTAAGAGAGTGAATGGAGAGATAATTGTATTAAAAAAATAATCTCCTAGTCTGCTATGACCTTCCATAACTGTCAGCACTCTCTGCACAACTTTCTTTTTCTATCCAGCTGTTGTCTTCCCTAGAACCTGAAGTTGATGTTTCTAACTGCTATGCACTTTTGTTGTGCTCATTTATTTACTGTATGTAGCATTATTTAATTTGCTTGGGTATAAAATAAACGCAATATTACAATGTTGCACAATGGCTAAACATATGCAAAGAGGGGGTGAAGTTGGTGAGTGACATTTTGTCCTGAATGTAGCTTAGGACATGAAATACACCAAGCATTACAAGCCAAGAGGTCAGCAATGTAGGTGACTGTGTACTATTGTAGTGTTATAATAACCCTGTTATAAAAAGAAATGTCACATTAGAAAGTATAGAGGAAAATACACCAAGTAGCAGCAGAAAGCACATGAAAATTAAATGTATGACAACAAATGCAAGAAGCATGACAGGTAAAATGGGGGAGCTGACGCTCTTAGTTGCAGAAGAGGACTATGATGTTATCAGTATAACTGAAACTTGGTGGGATGATTCACATGACTGGGCAGTTAACTTAGAGGGGTATACATTATTTAGGAGGGACAGGAATAATAAAAGGGGTGGAGGAATCTGCATGTATATTAAACCTGACCTTAAACCTACAATAAGGGAAGATATTTATGATACAAGTGACAATGTAGAGACCCTGTGGGTTGAAATAAAGAGTGGGGGGAAAAATCCTAAAAAAATATTACTAGGAACATGCTACAAGCCTCCCAACATTAGTGACCCGGAGGAAACTCAACTACTTATCCAAATAGGTAAGGCTGCTAATAACAGTGCTGTAATTATGGGAGATTTTAACTACCCTGATATAAACTGGGCCAATGAAACTAGTAATTCAGCTAAGGGGATAGATTTTTAAATGTTCTCAGGGATAACTTCTTGTCACAATTAATAGAGGAGCCAACTAGGAGTAAAGCTATATTGGATTTAGTGCTATCAAACAATACAGATATAATATCAAACATAGAAGTTAAAGAACATTTGGGTAACAGTGATCATAACATGGTCACATTTGAAATCTCTTTTCATATGCAGTGTTTTAAAGGCTTAACTAAGACTTTTAATTTCAAGAAAGCAAAATTCAACGATTTAAGGAAATCATTAAATAATATAAATTGGGACAATGTATTTTCTAATAAAAATACAGAGGATAAATGGATAATATTTAAAAATTTGTTAAATAAATATACATATCAATACATACCATATGGTTATAAAAATAAAAATAAAAAAACTAAGCCGTTATGGCTAAATAAAAATGTGTTAAGAGAAATTAGGAAAAAACGTAGGGCATTTAAATTATTAAAAGAAAATAGTACAGACTCAGCATACAATATTTATAAGGAATGTAACAAAGCATGCAAAAAAGCAATCAAATTAGCCAAAATTGAAAATGTAAAATGAATTGCCAAGGATTCTAAGTCTAACCCTAAAAGGTTCTTTAAAGGATTCCAAAAGTTTTTTTCTCTCCATGTAATCTAATTATATAAATCTAATCTACATAAACGAACAATCATAACTTAGCCACTTTTTGTTGAAAACGAGCGTTATTATTGTAATTATAACATATATCATATTCGTGAATAAACGTCATCATAGAAGCCATACCCACTTTAACAGTGCCTGCAATGCAAATTCTTGTCTCCAATCAAAAAGCCTGTTCGTGCATATCATTAAGGCATTGTTGCGTCACCCTGCGCATGCGCTATTGAATCCCGTGTTTTGCGCATGCGCACATTGCCGCTTTGAATAAACAGAACCACAAAGCATTTACTGGCATAACGCATGCGTCTTAAAAAGACTATTGATTGCATAGGTATTCATAGGTATATACATAATTATAGTATTTGTAATACTATTGTTTCTCTGTTTGATTTACATAAAGATATTCAATTAAAAATAAAAACCTATGTATTCGCAATGAATTGATAATGAGGGTTAAGCTTATGATATTATCGTTATTATGCTGTTTCTATTATGACATTCGTATTTTAAAGTCATTTTAATGTTTGCAGTTAAATCTTGATTGTATGACATTTATCAATCTTAATGATAACCAAAGATGATATAAATAAGGTCAATAAGGGCAATTGAAAGCTTGCGGTACTAAGTTTTTAAACATTAATTTTAAACTGCATTAATATTAAGTATATCAAAAAGTATTCAGAATATGAAATTATGTTAGATGAATTAAGTATCTGAATTAAATAGGGGTTTAATTCATCAAAAGTATAAATGTAAAGTAAGAAACTGAGAATTTATGCTCGTTATTGCAAGGGTCAGTCTCGCTACGCATAATTACAATCTTACCTGTTCTATAATGCTGTCACATCTGTTTCCCAGTATCGATTCAGACGGTCTGCTTGTTCAGATTAGAGTGACGTGTATGGTGACGTGTTGGATTGCTCGCGCATGCACAGTACTGCGCAAATCGGCCATATAATAACTCAGGTTATCAAGTATTATTCGTTATTCAAACTAAAGGTTAAAACGGTGGGTTTGGAAAGCAATTCATTTTTGACATGGAATATTGATTGAACAGTAGTAATCTGACACGCAAAGCCTATTACAAATATGTATATCATAGATGTATATATCGAAATAAGATAAGTGTATTCAAAAGTTTAGTGTCCCTTTAAGATAAATAGCAAAAAATCTAAGAAGGATAATATAGGTACATTAAAATGTGTGGAGGGTAGCATGATAAATAATGACAGGGAGAAGGCTGAGGTACTAAACCAGTTTTTTTCTTCAGTATACACAAGAGAGGAACCATTGAATGATACTTTGGAACAGAATAGAACATGCCAGTCCATACCACTAACTGGGTTTTGTTTAGAGGATATCAGGAAAAAACTAAAAAATATTAAGGTAAATAAAACTCCAGGCCCAGATGGAATACACCCAAGGTGTGTTAAGTGAACTTAGCACTGTTATAGACAAACCTTTACTCTTAATTTTTCAAGACTCATTATCCTCAGGCATGGTACCCAGGATTGGCATAAAGCTGATGTGGTGCCACTCTTCAAAAAGGGAAGCAGGGATGATCCAGGAAGCTATAGACCAGTTAGTCTGACATCAATAGTGGGGAAGATATTTGAAGCGATTATAAGGGATTATATTGATGAGCATATTCGTGTAAACAAGATTATGAGTTCTAATCAGCATGGCTTTAGGAGAATAGATCATGTCAAACTAATCTAATTAGATTCTACGAGGAAGTAAGTAAAAATATAGATAAAGGGGAATCAGTTGATGTGATATACTTAGATTTTGCAAAGGCATTTGATACAGTGCCACATGAGAGATTAATGCACAAAATTAAGGGACTGGGAAATAGCTGAAAATGTTAGCTCATGGATAAATAACTGGATAAAAGATAGGGAGCAACGAGAGTAGTAGTAAATGCATCATACTCAGATTGGACAAAGGTAATCAGTGGCGTCCCCCAGGGATCAGTACTGGGCCCTGTTCTTTTTAATATTTATATAAATGACTTGGAGCAAGGATTAAATAGCGACATCTCTATTTTTGCAGATGATACTAAGTTAAGTAAGGTCATTAGGTCAGAGCAGGACGAGCTCTCTTTACAAAGGGATTTGCTAAAATTAGAACTATTGGCAAGTGAATGGAAAATGAGATTTAATACGGAAAAATGTAAGGTTCTACATTTTGGAAGTAAAAATAAGCAGGCTATGTATTTTTTTAAATGGGACAAGACTTAGCCAAACACAGGAGGAAAGGGATTTGGGAGTAGTAATAGATAACAAGCTAAAGATGAGTGCACAATGCAGGGCAGCGGCTTCAAAGGCTAATAAGATACTAGCATGTATTAAAAGAGGCATTGATTCAAGGGAGGAAAGCATAATTCTGTCATTATATAAAGCCCTGGTAAGACCTCACCTTGAGTTTGGAGTGCAGTTCTGGGGACCGATTGCTAAAAAAGATATTGCAGAACTAGAAAAAGTTCAGAGAAGGGCCACAAAGCTAATAAGGGATTGGAGAAATTAACCTATGAGGAGAGGCTAGCCAAACTGGGTCTGTTCTCTTTAGAAAAAAGGCGCTTGAGAGGTGACATGATTACTTTATATAAATATATTCAAGGCCCATATACAGAGATGGCAGAAGCTCTTTTTATTCCAAGAAAATTGTTTCTGACAAGAGGTCATAATTTAAGGTTGGAGGAAAGGAGATTTAATCTCCTGCAACGGAAACGTTTTTTCACTGTAAGAGCAATAAAATTGTGGAACTCATTACCAAAGGAGGTAGTGAATGCCAATACCATAGATACATTTAAAAATAGTCTGGATAAATTTCTGTATATAAACAAAATTCATGGATATGATTGCTAGTATTAAATGGGTCACATTTTAATGGGGTTATTTAAGCTTAACTGGAGCTTTTTGTAAGTATTTTAGATTTGTATAGGTTGAACTCGATGGACTTCAGTCTTTTTTCAACCTTATCACTATGTTACTATGTTACTATGTATGTTAAAAAGCACAGGGGGCATAACATACAGGTGTGTAGCACAGGGGGCATAACATACAGGTGTGTAGCATAAAGGGGCATAACATACAGGTGTGTGTAGCACAGGGGGCATAACATACAGGTGTGTAGCACAGGGGGCATAACATACAGGTGTGTAGCACAGGGGGGCATAACATACAGGTGTGTAGCATAAAGGGGCATAACATACAGGTGTGTAGCACAGGGGGCATAACATACAGGTGTGTAGCATAGGGGGCATAACATACAGGTGTGTAGCACAGGGGGCATAACATACAGATGTGTAGCACAAAGGGGCATAACATACAGGTGTGTAGCATAAAGGGGCATAACATACAAGTGTGTAGCACAGGGGGCATAACATACAGGTGTGTAGCACAAAGGGGCATAACATACAGATGTGTAGCACAGGGGGCATAACACAGATGTGTAGCACAGGGGGGCATAACATACAGGTGTGTAGCACAGGGGACATAACATACAGGTGTGTAGCACAGGGGGCATAACACAGATGTGTAGCACAGTGGTGCATAACATACAGGTGTGTAGCATAGTGGGCATAACATACCGGTGTGTAGCATAGGGGCATAACATACAGGTGTGTAGCACAGGGGGAATAACATACAGGTGTGTAGCATAGGGGGCATAACATACAGATGTGTAGCACAGGGGGCATAACATACAGGTGTGTAGCACAGGGGGCATAATTTACAGGTGTGTAGCACAGGGGGCATAACATACAGGTGTGTAGCACAGGGGGCATAACATACATATGTGTAGCACAGTTGGGCATACCATACAGTTGTGTAGCACAGGGGGCATAACATACATATGTGTAGCACAGGGGGCATACCATACAGTTGTGTAGCACAGGGGGGCATAACATACAGGTGTGTAGCACAGGGGGCATAACATACAGGTGTGTAGCACAGGGGGCATAACATACATATGTGTAGCACAGGGGGGCATACCATACAGTTGTGTAGCACAGGGGGGCATAACATACAGGTGTGTAGCACGGGGCATAACATACAGGTGTGTAGCACAGGGGGCCATAACATACAGATGTGTAGCACAAAGGGGCATAACATACAGGTGTGTAGCATAAAGGGGCATAACATACAGGTGTGTAGCACAGGGGGCATAACATACAGATGTGTAGCACAAAGGGGCATAACATACAGGTGTGTAGACAAAGGGGCATAACATACAGATGTGTAGCACAGGGGCATAACACAGATGTGTAGCACAGGGGGGCATAACATACAGGTGTGTAGCACAGGGGACATAACATACGGTGTGTAGCACAGGGGGCATAACACAGATGTGTAGCACAGGGGGGCATAACATACAGGTGTGTAGCATAGTGGGCATAACATACCGGTGTGTAGCATAGGGGGCATAACATACAGGTGTGTAGCACAGGGGGGCATAACATACAGGTGTGTAGCATAGGGGGCATAACATACAGATGTGTAGCACAGGGGGCATAACATACAGGTGTGTAGCACAGGGGGCATAACAAACAGGTGTGTGCACAGGGGGCATAATTTACAGGTGTGTAGCACAGGGGGCATAACATACAGGTGTGTAGCACAGGGGGCATAACATACATATGTGTAGCACAGGGGGGCATATACCATACAGTTGTGTAGCACAGGGGGGCATAACATACATATGTGTAGCACAGGGGGGCATAACATACAGGTGTGTAGCACAGGGGCATAACATACAGGTGTGTAGCACAGGGGGCATAACATACATATGTGTAGCACAGGGGGGCATACCATACAGTTGTGTAGCACAGGGGGCATAACATACAGGTGTGTAGCACAGGGGGCATAACATACATATGTGTAGCACAGGGGGCATAACATACAGATGTGTAGCACAGGGGGGCATAACATACAGATGTGTAGCACAGGGGGCATAACATACAGTTGTGTAGCACAGGGGGCATAACATACATATGTGTAGCACAGGGGGGTATACCATACAGTTGTGTAGCACAGGGGGGCATAACATACAGGTGTGTAGCACAGGGGGCATACCATACAGATGTGTAGCACAGGGGGCATAACATACAGGTGTGTAGCACAGGGGGCATAACATACAGATGTGTAGCACAGGGGCATAACATACAGATGTGTAGCACAGGGGGCATAACATACAGGTGTGTAGCACAGGGGGCAAAACATACAGTTGTGTAGCACAGGGGGGCATAACATACAGTTGTGTAGCACAGGGGGCATAACATACAGGTGTGTAGCACAAG